>NC_043745.1:21272185-21429685 GCF_902148845.1 Salarias fasciatus
TAGTGCTGTGTAGTGCGACATTTGCTGGCTGTGACCAGCAGCCGGTGTCGGTTTGTCACTCAGTCAGTTGGATGCTAAAATGAAACGATTGAACTCTGGTCTCAGCTCCACAGAACGTCACTAAATCCGGCCATGCTAAAGCTTTTGGATGGGTTTTATATTTATTTTGGTTTGTGATGGTTTTTATTTTGTATGTATATTTTAATTGTTCCCAATTTGTGCAGTTGTTTTATGATCTTTCTCAACCACTAAACATTCGCATAACGTTTTTCACTGTGTTTTTCCTGATTAAGTGAAGGGTTGATTAAATGAAGGATAAAGGACACTATGGCCCCACTTAAAACAAACCTGATCTGCAATCCACTGCAGTGTGAGTCAATTCTCAATATAGATTAATCAGTTACGTTTTGATTTTTATCTCTAACAAATTACATTGTAAAACAGTCTTAATGGTAATCAAGCACGATAGACTCATCTTTACCCAATGAAATTAACACGGGCTCAATTAAGTTAGTTCATGAAATCCACCAAATAAGATTTAAATAGGTTGTGTAAGCTTGAGACATACATTTATCTTAGAGTGTATTGCTTGCAATGTTTAAAAAAACCTGAGAATGTTTTTTTGTGTGTTTTAAACCTGATGTGTTTGAGTAGAATTGAACTTTGAATTGATATTTACAGCACATGGCGGCTGCTGTCGTTCTCCACTTATGTTGCCATTTGTTTTCTATTATCGGCATCAGTTTTGAGTCTTTGTTGTTTCAGTTGTTCCTTTGTGCATTTGATTTTCCAGTACAAAATGTTGTCTTTACAGCAAAAATATGCATAATATGGTCAATTTAGTATTCGAATCTAATCCATTTCTATAAATCATGCTCGTAATAGTTGTGACTTCTCATAAAATATCCCCAGCCAGACCTCTGGATGTTCAGCTTCTCTCTGGCTCTCTCTGAAAAGGAAGGTACTTATTGTTTCTCTAATTGGATGTATTAGTGTAATGTACACAAAGTAATGGAGGATTGACGTTAACCCTGTCTGACCCTGTCTCCCTGTTCTCAGGCCAGTTTTTATTTCACATTCATTGTTTACAGACACAAGACGCTTTCTCTGGCTTTTGCCATCAGCTCTCTTTTCATATATACAGGAAACCATGATTTCACTCTGAGCCACAACATTTCTCCAGAATAACAAAACTGTACAAGTGTGTGAATCAAACCCTGTATGACTGGTAGACACTGCAACAGCTTGAACCTGCTGGTTTTGGCACTCTCGTTTTGATAACTCATCCCTCAGATTTGTGTTGTGAATCAGGTTAAGTAATTTTTTAAAATGACTAACATTTCTCATTTCTCATTTTATTTAAGATGCTGTGGGAACCAGAAGCTTTTTTTTTTCTTCCTCTTTTTCTCTCTTTTTTTACAGCCTGTAGTGGGCCTGTAGTGTTGCTGCCAACAGTTTTTGAATGACAGGAAATATTGAGTCCCAGAAGGATTCGGATTTTATAGTTTCCTCACTCAAACTCAGCTGTTCACAGACGAAGCCGATTCCTGCGTCTGAATGTATGTAGAGATGTTTAAGAGACTCGCAGTATTGTGGGAATATTCAATCCCCAGGTCGGTTTCTGTTTTACTGTTTTGCTTTTCTTTATGAAAATGTTTGTCCTGTTTCAATTGTAAAGAACCACAGGTATTGTAAATTTGCACAGTTTATAAGATTTGAATGTTTTCAGTCTGTTGTCACAGTGTGGAGGTAACGGGTGATACGTTATGTTCTCTCTCACATTGTCTCTGTTTTTCATTGTCAGTCTGCTATTTATATTTTTTAATGGTTTTATGTATTTATTCACCTGGGAGGTTGCAAGAAATATCATTGTACCCAGTGAAATAATTGGATTGAAATGTAATGTCTGGTAGATTGTGCTTAGTTGGATTTTTTTTTCATGTCGTCATCATGTGAAGCGCAAAAATTTAAATTGAGTCCCAATTAAAAGGTGATAATTGACTTAAGAAGAATTGATCATAGGAAGAACTTTATATTACGTGTTCTTTACTCAGCTAAAAAGACAAAAACGCCTGTTGTTTGAGAACTTTGTGGTTAATCATAAACTGATTCCAGCGTTCATGAGTCGATATTAATAACAGATGGTTAATTATTGTTAAATCTTTAGTTTCTGGTTTATATGGTAAAGGCAAAAAAAAAAAAAAGCATTTGGTTCACATTATGTTAATTCTCGCTCTTCACAACGCCAAAAAGAACAAACATTAAAAGCACAATTAAATATCACGCTTTGATTCAACAGTTTTGTTGTCGTTATCCAGCATCTTCAGTGCTGCAGAAACCCAAACTGAGAAACCACATTCATGTTGCACATATGCACTTATTTTCAGTTCACCAGCATGGAAGACAAAGAAACTCACAAGGCTGCCACTTGACTGCATTCTTTATTTAATGACAAACAAGAGGTGTTATAAAAAATAAAAGAAAGTTTTAGAGAGATTTCACTATGCGTTAAATCGTTTGTACTGAATGAGCCAATGCACTCATGTTTGTCTAAACCTCACAGGTATGGAAAGTGGGAAATGTTGTATTATCAAACCAGAGACTTCAATGTATTGTATTTTCATAGCCAAAATAACAAGGCTACTGCTGTCTGACAGTGAAATGTAGCCACTTCGGTGCTATCCGCCAGGCACTGGCGACATTGTGGTGTCAGGAGGACAGGATGGATTCGCAGCGAGGCGATAGCAGCGTGTCGTAGCTGACCATCCAACCAATCAGGTTCATTGTTCTGAGACAAGCGTCACTCGTATCGCACCGTCCACAAAGCGCGATCGGCTGGAAGCATATGACATGGGAACAGATGCCTTCAGCATTCGCAAATAAAGCTTTCCAGGCTGAAGGATGTCAAATTGTCAAATTGCTGGGATTATTGATCTTCCATAGTACAGAGGGACGAACAGATATGATGATCATTGTACATACGACAGAGCTGGAACCCAGTCAGATTACAATCGCTAAACCTGTGAAGGTTAGTGAATACATACTGATTCTTGATCAAGTCTACTGATAGTTTCATTGTGAATAAACAAGTTGACGTGTCTGTTTTTTGTTTTTTTTTTTTTCCCCCCTTGCTCAGTTTTCTAAGCTGATGCGTTGTAACGCCTCGGCCTTGTTGCATGTTCTTACATCAGGAGTGCTTCACTTAAGTCTCTAAATTAGTTCCATTTGTGCAAAAAAAAAATGCCTCGCTATTTTTGTTGGATGGCTTTTCCAGTGAATCGGGGGTTTGGGGAGGGTGCAGCTGTTTGCAAACGGCCCAGCAGAGACAGTGAGAAAGGAGTAGTCCGTTATGATCGCCAACCTCTGTGTTTACTCCGTCACAAACCTTCTCACCACAGGTTTTTATGAATATAGACGTTGCACACGTTTAACTTAATTTTCCACAGGCCTTTTAACTTTGCACTTGCCTCTGACTTTCTTTGACATTCATCAGAAAAGTGACAATATTTAGTAACTTGTGTACATCTTTGTTTTCTTCTTTACCAAAAATGGTATTTCAAAGAAAAAAATGTAATACAAGAAATCGAGAAGAGTGTTTTTCTCCTCACATTTCATACGATAGCAGAATCACCACTAAATGCACCTGATTCATGTGTTTATCTTAAAAAATGTGGAGAGTACATTTAGTAAAGTTTTTTTTTTGTAAATAATGCATGGTTCTGAAAGACAACAGTCCTTGATAATGTACAAGGCTCATTTGGATATATTAAAATAAACTTCACCTTTCGACTCAAGTTTTGAATTTACGTACTCACTTTTAAGCGAATGACCCATGAAAGATTGAAGATGTTAAGAAATGACAAAAATATTTCTCAAGTCTTTATTTTGTGTCTTTGGCCTCTTTAGCACTGTGGCAAACAGTTCTCAAAAATTGATCCTCCATACAACGCCTGTAAGTTGGCCTTCAGTGCTGTTTCCGGGATGTAAAGACGTTCAGTCAACCGGCATAAAACAGAAACGTATGTGTAGCTGTAGCAGCTGTGCTGACTTTAGATATTTAGTGAAACTGGAGGGTGTGTATTGAAACTGACTATTGAAGAAGCCAGTCAGACCTAGAACATCCTCCACCAATGTATTTTCAAAAAAAACAAAAACAAAAAAAAAGTAACAGAAATTTCCTCTGAATGTGTCACTGCTGATTACAACATGACTATTGTGGTGCACCTGCCTCTACGGGTGACTATTAAATCAAATGTACAAGCTTTGAATTTCTAAATAGCTGCAGACTCGTGTGTTCTTTCTTCACTGCACTTGAGTTATTTGTCTGTTATTCATAGATGGGTATTGATTAGCACCCTGCAAGAGAAAAGAATCATTTTCTGCGCTGCTTTATTACCAGAGCTGCTGTGTTCTTTTTTTTTTTTTTTCCTTCTTCCTTCAGTCTCTTGTGCGAGTGACTAACCTTATTGTGCTGTCTGTCTGTGCAAGGAGAAGAGAGGGGACCCTTGAGCCCTTGTAGGAGATGCTAATCAGATGAGATGACAAGCAGTGGCCCAGACTGTGAACACTGACCATTGTTGCATTCAGAGTGTTAAAGGCCTCAGTTGGGGCACAATATGTCACACTGGTGTCGTCACACCACCAGCAGTCACCCCTCAATTAGTATCGCAGCTCTGAATGCCAATGATAGCAGCCAAATTATGAGATCGAGACAAAAAAAAAAAATAAAGTGTGCAGTCGTTCCATAAAGCCACAGAAGAAGAGGAAATGAATCTACCGCGCGCATGCAGCAACGCATCGTGTTTGTCAGCATGAAAGTTTTATCCTGCTCACTGGACCGTGAGTTCTGGGTAGAGAAATGTCACTGCCTTTCTGGTGAAGTGTATAATTAGATGTGCAAGTTTCTGTTTGAGAAGTTTGAGGCAGCATGGAGGTTGCAAATGACCCAAGGATACCGAAATATGACTGAAAGCAGCAGCGTTACTTGAGTATCACATCCAGCATCCCGAACGGCTGCGCCTCCTCCGCACGGTTCTGTGGCATCAGAGCTCTTTGTTAGAGATTAATAGCCTTAGCGATGCATAAAAAGTGCCCGTTAAGCTGCATTGAACCTCATTAGGTTAAATTGATACATTACATGTGGCCGCCTGCTGAGCTATAGTTTGACGTTGGTGAATCAGAGCACCGCCGCACACATTTTGATCCGTGATTACAGGCTTGTTTTTTTTTTTTTGTTGTTTTGCATAATTAACTTCTGGTTTTATTGGGTGTGTTTGTTTCTCCTGTATAAACGCCGCTTCTCAGATTAGACTCTGCTTTTGGAGGCATTTCAGAGCATGTCATCAGCTTTAAGGCCGCAAAATTCATAATATTAAAAAGTTTTTTGTTGTTGCTTTTATTATTGTTTTTTTTTTCCCAGCACACAATTTTCAATAAAAT
Organism: Salarias fasciatus; assembly: GCF_902148845.1. NCBI lineage: Eukaryota > Metazoa > Chordata > Actinopteri > Blenniiformes > Blenniidae > Salarias > Salarias fasciatus. The sequence continues at coordinate 21,277,625 of NC_043745.1, forward strand.
CTGATATTCTTTATTTGAAGGTGAAAATGAAGAAATTATATTGCATTTTACTGAGATGGATGAAATTACAACAGAGACAATCAATAACTCTGGGAATGTCGACGCCTGAGCTGCTCATGTTTTTTCTTTGCAGAGACTTTTGCTGTTTCTGCGACACAATATTCTTACAAACGGCAAGGCTTCAAGAATTTGTTACTGACTATAACGCAATAAATTAGATTGTAAAGATCAGATATTATGTTTTTCAACACATGCCAGATGGTGTAGCTTTGCACTTATTGATTTTATTTGTGTATCTCTTTGACTTTTCAAACATAGAAGGGTTTCTTTAATGAAGAAAATGAGTTTCAGTGCTCAGCTGTTACCGGCGTTCATCAAGTCATAAGTTGTACTTTGCTTCTTGGACTGTAGGAAAGAAGATGAATCAAGATTTTAATGATACTTTTCAGTCCCTCTTTTTTTGGCTATTTTTTTTTTCCAGGGGGGAAAAATGTAATTGTTTAATCACAACTCTTCTTATTTCTTCAGAAGTTTTGAGCATCAGATGTTAAGAATAACACAGACCCGAACAACAGCAGTTTCTAATGCTGTGGTCACGCAATATGGAGATCAAAAAAGAAATCCTCTGTTGCTGTGAATATGAAGCTGTGTGTTTGAGTGTCTCTCTGTTTGCCACGCTACGATTTAGCAATCTGGCCAAACTGCCCACTTTAGTTCACAGTCAGCTGGATCGGCTCCAGCATCCTTTAATTGGTTATAACTGGAATACAACATGCATGGACGTTCCTCCAGATTGATGTCTTCTTCAAATATGTAAACTGTTTGACAGTTGGGGGCAAATTTCCTGTTTTTTCCAAGCTAAAGTCAAATTCATTCATGCATTACCTGTACGACGTGGAGGAAATCCCCACAGTACTAAACCACGGAAGAAATAATCAAGTTGTGAGCAAAGACTTGGGCTGACACTAAATTTTCTGTATGTTGATTGGTGCTGATTTTATTTTCAAAAGGACACTTTGACCTTTGTTGCTTGTTGCAATATTCGGCCGACTCCTGGGAGAAACGGTAAAGCACTGCCCGTAAAAACTGATGGGAGGAGATGTGGCATTTCTTTGAGCTGCTGTAGATATAAACAGACACACGGATATAAACACAACCTCAGGGACACACAAACATGTGTATCTTCTGCACTGTTGTCTTTGTCAGAGAAATTCAGTTGGTTAAAAGTTCTCGTGTGTGTGAGCGTGTAGATACAGATGTACCTGCACATCGAACTGTGTGAGTAATCGTGACTTGCTGACTGAGCCGTGCGTCCCTGTTTCTGACAGGTATGGATGAGCGGACCAACCAAGCGTCCTGGGCCCCAGGTGGCGAGTCCAGTCCCTCCTATGAGTCCTCCCGGGTAAGATGACCCACTCCATAACGCCTCTGATTGGCCTTTCTGCTCCACAGCACAACATTTAACACTCATTACATCAAATGGTACGCTCACAATGTTTTAGTCTCACCTTATTCTGGACCAGTCAGGCTGCTTGACCTGTAATTGACATTTTTCACTGTGACAGAAGCGACTGGTAAATCTCTCTCATGACTGCTACAAGTGATTTTTTTTTCCTCCAACCAGATGTGCTACCTGAGAAACCAAAAGACTAGATTCACATCTTATAACTGTACTGAGACTCTTTTCATTAGTTGAGGAGAGTCATCGTATTTTGACTCTTCTCTTGATACTGATTAATGTAAAGTAATGGTGACATATTAAAGAACACCATTCACTCTATTACTTGTATGTATCTAAATATATTGTTGCATTTATTAATCTACAGGCAAATATTTGCCGCCTTTTTCTTAAAAAAATGAGGAAAATATACTATGGCAAAAAAAGGAAGAGACGTTTTTGTTATTGAGTGATTTATATGCTCTTTATCTTTCTCTCAATGAATTATTAGCCTTTTAAACTGTAGTAGAAAAGTAACTTTTCTTTTTGTCATTTCATTTGTAATAGAGACAAGAAGCAAATCTTCTTAAAATCTGACATCAGACAGAAGGATTTTTGTTTTTGGAAAATGACAACAGTGAATAAATTATCAATAATATTGTTGAAATATTGAAAAAAATAACCAAATAAGAATTAATCTGGAAACATACGCATGGTATTTAATGAAATTACTGTGTTTTCGATCATCAGGTTGACTTGTGGTTTTGCATTAAAAAGCTTTCCATCTAATTAATGAAATAGGAAAATGCGACCCAGCAATCAGCTAATATAACTCCAGTGGGAGTTTTTTCTCACCTTCAAAGGACATCATGGATGAATTCTTGATGATCAGAGTATTACTATAGGTCAGGCTCACTCTTTGCAGCCATGTCAGCGGAGAATTGTCTTTGTCGCAAAGATTTATTGAAAGATATTGAACATATCTGCCTTGGTCCTAAAGTATTGGAATAAAAATTAAAGTAATATTGCAACAAGATTTTTCTGACAACACAAATGATATCTGCTGATGTTTCTGCTTCATTCCTCTGTGTAATTGAGCATTTGTGAGTTCTACAGATTGTTAACATAATAAGAGAGGTCTTTTAAATAATCCCTTAAAGCATTGGAATTCATTGGCATTTATTCAACCTCTTGTGACTGATATCATTTTTCATAAAAACACACCCTATTCTTAAAGTGCGTCCCAACGTGGCGCATTTGTATATAAGAAATAATAATATAGGAGACCTTTGCATGTGAAATTTGATGTTTGAGGTAGCATCTCTTTGTTTGGTCAAAGTGTGAACATCTTGCTGTTCGTATGAGCAAGTGTGAACGGCTCTCCCCTCCGTTTGTTTGTCCCTCACACATTGGCTGTTCTGGATGCCCTGTATGAATTTCATTTAACGTCAATCTCCTGTCACTTTCCATTAGAATTCAGTTAAATGTCAGAACCACTCGGGCTGCGTTACCTTGTTTATTTCTCTGTGCCCTTCCCGAATGAACATCTACAGGCTATGGTAACATAGGCAGCTTGATTTGAATTATAAGACAGAGACGCTCGAGATATCTTTGCTCCAGGTGCATATAAATGAGTGATTCTGACATTACAAGGCGCAGCATCAGCCAGCAGACAGCTGTTTGCGCCTCCATAAGGCGCGCACACAAACACTCGCGCGCCACACTCACACACAGCTGCATACACACTTTATACTGACACTGACTTGATTTATATAGCCTATAGAATATGATATGCCACATATTCTGGCGCAGCAAAGGAGAAGCGCTTCTTATAAACCTCAGTAGGTGACAATAATCTGTGAAGATGATTTCAGTTTTTTTCAATGAATAATGCATTTTTTAGAGGGTTTTTTTTTTTTTTTTCTTTCCACTATTCACATCACAGCTGTGAGTCTGGTTTACAAACAGAGTCGAGGAGGTGATTGGACTGTTGGCAAGTTTAGAAGGAGAGGAAGATATTTCTGTCACTCAATAATTTGTGGTGTCCGTGGTGTTTGGTTAGGAATGAATAATATTCAGATGTGGACCAACATTTATCTGGAGTGTCAGATAAATAAGAACCTGCAGAGCTGTGGTGTTTGGGCAAGATTTCAGCCAAAACTACAAACTGTGAGACAAAATTAAAAAGACTATTAGAAATGCTGAAGTAGCTGATGAGAATTACAGTGATATCAGAGAATTTAAAAACCACTGATATCTTTATTTACAGTGCTGTCGAGTGACAGTTTTTTTGTTTGTTTTTTACATTAATCATGTAAGCAATGTCTAATCAATTCAAAATGTTTTTTAGCCACAATGTCCTGGTTCCAGTCTGAGTTTGGCACCTTTCACAGTGTGGGGTTTGCATGTTGTCTTTGCACATGTACTGTTTTCCTCCAACTACTCAAACAGTGCAGAAGCATCTATTTGGTTTTCATAGACCATGTAAATTGCCTGTAGGTGTGATTGTCACTGTCTTTGCGATTGCCCTGATTGACTCCAGCACACTATAATCTGAAGGTGAATGAAGCAGGATCACAGATGAATCATTGTGTAATAAATAATACTTAGAAGATTATAGTGATTTTTATTCTTTAATTTGACTTGATAGTACATTTTGTCTTCGCCACTAAAAGGTGAAAATGAGCAGAATTGAGCAAAATGCTATTTTATTTATTTATTTTTTTTTTGTTATGAAGCATTTATTCAACAGGTTTGAATTACATATTTCTTTTTCAGGGCAGGGGCACAGCAACAGCAACAGCAACAGCACGGTGGCTAAAAACCAAATGAAAACATGAAAACTTGATTCTTTGATTGAAATACTTCCATAGAGTCAAAACTAAACATGACAATGTTAAAGCAGAACTATGCAAGATTTGCTTTAGCGCTCCCCCTACTGGTCTCCTGTGAAAGCTCACTGTCGTAAACGTCCTCCGCATCACCCCCCCCCCCCCCCCCCCCCCCCCCCCCCCCCCCGCCCCTGTGTGCAGAAAGCGTCCCACTCCCGTTTCCTTTTTCCGCTCGTTAGACAACATTTTTTTTCTGTCTTTTTGGTTCTGCCATCCGTGAGCACCTCAGGGTGGCGTTGCTAACGCTAGCAAGGGTTTCATTTTTGTTTTACGCGCTTTTGTTAAATCTTCTGCAGCGACGGTTCCTCGCGCTGCCCGGGAACTTCCTCCAGTTGCTCCCTCTGTCATAGACATGCCTGTTTCGCACAATCAAACTTATTGGAAAACAAACACACTCGGAGAGCTACCGCTTTCAGCTCAGTGCAGCGAACTCACTCGCAGTCTCGCGCTCACTTCTACGAGAGGAGGTGCCACTCCTCTTTATTTTTCAGTTACCAAAAAGAAATTAGAACCAATCAACACATCATTCAAAGGTCGTCTTTTGCAACACAATGACAGATCGCGCACTCCAACAGCTTTTATACTTGTAATCCCGTATGAGTGCCGTAAAGCAGGTTTGTTCTCGCGAGATGTAGTCGGGTCCGCTCCTCTGAAATTGCAAGCGCTGTTTTCAGGACCCAGACCCCGGGGGGAGTGGAGGGACAGGCGAATCACCGTGACAAGTCTTTGTTTACCCCCACAGGGATTCTGAAACACATTTATTGAGGTAAAAAAGTTGCAAAGTTCTGCTTTAATACCTACATAAATAAACAAATGATCGGCGTTGGGTGGCAATGATCGGATTTAACCTCACAAAACAACAAGCATGGCCATGTTCACATTTTAAATTCATTCTGAGGGACAAAATGATGGTCAAACTGAATGACGATGGCTGGTCAGATCGGCTCGGGGTGGCCGCCTGCTGGTCACGTCACACTACGGAAACTCCACTCGGACATTGAGCCCCAAGTCAGATGTGCTTGGTTAAAAGCCCCTCACTGGTACCTTTATTTCCTTTCATCCTTTCAATTTTCCTCCGAACTTTCTCTCCATTTAGTCCAGACAGTACCAACTAATAATCTTGCTCTGTAATTTTGAGTTGGCTTGAATTGTTTTTATTTAAAAAATATATACTTTTTCCCATGTGAGAAAAGGAATTTGAGTATATAGAGTTTATGTATCGTGTGCAGGCTTAGGATTGATTGTACATTGGACCAAATATCAGTTCCGGTATTTATATTTGGAAATACATCTTCCTTTTTTGAAGCTGTCGTAAATCCGTTTTGCTAAGTAATAATATATTTCTTGCTAAAAACAAACCACTGATGTTTATGTCAAGACAAATACAATCCACACAAAACCTAATTCCGCCTTTCCATAACGTTCTTGGAAAAACAAAAACGAAAATAAAAACTTAATCCTGTGAAAACTGTTTCCGTAATTTATCCGGACTGACCACAAACTTACACGTCATCCTTCCAACTTCCAGCCAATCATATAGCAAGATGTCATCATCAGGCTCCGGACCCCGAGCCGGTCAGACCACCTGAGGGCATCTGGCACCTTCACCCACCTACACTCATAGAAGTGTTCATAAACACTCATAAAAGTGTTGGATCGGGACTCTGTATCGGCAGATTTTCAAAATCAAATGACTCAGACTCAGGGACAAATAAAATGTGATCGGAGCCTAAATACTGCTGCTCTGTAGAACCAACCGTGACTATGAATGAGTTTCTTCGCTATGGCTAATGTGAGCTTGTAATTGTCATAAGTAAAAGAGCAAATGATTAATAAAAGAAACTAATCAAAAGGTATTTTCTCCGTTGTTTTGTTTTCTTTATTCACTATGTTTGAATAAAGGCTTTTGGAAGGAACTAGAAGTGCTGCATCCTTCAGTCTGTTAGGAAGGGAATTCAGTCTTGTCCCTGAGCTTGTTTGAGCTGGTGCGCTACGAGTGTGTGATCAGTCGACTGTGAACAGTCCCGAGCCCCGCCGTGCTGACCTTGGCTCCGAGCCAGCCGTTGTATCCTGGGCAGCTGTGGCTGTAGGCTGGCGGTCTGACAGGCAGGGCTGTGCCCACCGCCGCCGCACCACAGCCCCCACTTCCCCAGCGCCCTGCCCCAACTTGATACTCGACCCCACACGCATCCATCACGACCATATCATCACTCCCCAAGCTGCCACATGCAGCCACCCGCTCACCTGGGATGCGGCGCAGCGTGCGGAGGAGGAGGCGGCTCTTTAAGTGCCGCAGCGAGTGATTGGGGGACGAGGCGTGAGCTCTGGCCCGCGCTCCGCCACAGCGATCTGACAGTTATTTAGCCAGTAGTGCTAACGTGGCCCCGTGGCGGCGATGACAGCGTGTGTTAGTGTCTGGGAGAGATGTAGGCCACTGGTGTTTGGGGATGATGCAGGATGTGTGATTGATGATCTCACGGTCCCAGAGGAGCAAACACATGGCGGTAGCTTCGACACACACATGCACTAAGATGCATTAAGTCTGGATTGACCATTATCCTTCCTCTTTCTTTTTCTTGGCCTGCAAACCGACCCTGCTGGCTGGTTCCTGCTTCTAAATCTTTAAATACTGAAATTTGAAATGTTTTTCTGTTATTTTTTTTTATAACTCAAGGATCTTTGCAACACTTTTCTAAAAGAAAAGATTTTTGGCTTAAAATTAACCAGTATAAATACAAGTTTTTTCTAAATAAGATATGTTATCATTGAAAACACGCAGTGTTATAAAAGTTACTATCGTCTGACAGGTATGATTACCTGAGAATGTGAACCAATTTTTTTTTTTTTTTTAATTTTAAGATGCAAAGGCATGACAAGATTATTTGTATACCACCATTCGTACACAAGGCAATTCAAAGTGCTTCACTAAACCCATAAAATTACATTATGTTAAAATCATAGAGAGAAAACAGGACACCAGAAAACAAAACAGCAATTAGAAGAAAAAAGGCCATTCAAAATTGAGAATAAATATTTAAGAAATTTAAAAAGAAGCTAGTAAAAATGCGTTTGGGTTAGTGTATTTTACGCGTTTCACATATTGCTATTTCACTTCTCAAATCACCCACACATGTTACATCCTCTCATCAGAGAACCCACACACTGTTCCAGATGCCTTCACATCCAACATAGAAATAAAACATTTCTACAAGTCAATACGTCTGACCAAAACCTGACTTTTTCTACCACAATTCTACATCTTCATCTCAAGTGTTACAAGGTATTTTGATGAGAACCTAGAAGCACTGACTCTATAAAGAGTATTTATGCGTATATATTGAGTACATTTAGAATATATGTATTATCTACCCGAAATTTAGTGTTGGATTGTTGAATAATAAATTTTCTTGTCCTTGAGGCTGTAAACAACTAAAAGTTCACAGAAAGCCATCAATAGTTTAGCATCCTGTCCACGTGACTGTAAAGAAAATTGTAATTTTGCTGCAAATTGTCTGAGGTTGTTTTTTTTTTTTTTTTTTTTTTAGAATTTTCAAGAAAAGCACTCAAATTTGAGGAGCTTGGTATAATTAACCAAGCTATTATTTGGCATTAAAGCCCTTGTTAGTTCCCAGTTTTTGAATATGACACATTGATTTTTGTTTACGCTTAAAAGCGGAGTTTGGAATTTGGTTGGAAGGTGCCTTTTAATAGTTTTGTTTCCCTCCTCGCACTGGGCCGTGGTAGCATTCAGCTTCTGTAGCTTTCTGTGGTTTATTCATCTCAAGAGACTCAGAAAACAAAAGACATTTTTAAGTGTTGAGTTCAGTTTTTCTCTTGTTTTGCTGTAAACGAGAGACTTTTTAAAAAACTTTTTGCTTACATTGGATATGCATGTGTACATTGCAGTGTGTGTGTGTGTGTGTGTGCGTGTGCGTGTGCGTATTGGTTTGCAGGAGCCTCTCACAGAGCTGTTGTTGTTATTGAGTCTGTTCATGGTGTGATTAACAGTGTGTGCGGCCTGGCAGCAGCACAATAGGGAATCTCTGAGGATTCCCTCGACACAGCACAACACTCCACTGCCTTTGAAATTACTCCATCACCATCCACTCACAAAAAAAAAAAAAAAAAGATGGATAATAAGATTTACTTTTTCTTACTGTATGTTGAATGCAAAGGGTATGAGTTGGTGAAAAAAAGCGGCATAGAAAATGCAAGCCCACCGCTGCTCGGTCCCTCTCCTGGGAGTTAATGTAGTTTGGGGAGATGTGTTTGACTGGAGCACAGGAGGATTTTCACAGGGCTTGGGATTAGCACTGTAACGGAGCATCTTTTATTACATGGGACCCCGAGTTTTTCAAAAACCATACTGTGACCGATATTTAGACCTAAGCCCCTGAAGCTGATAACTGTCATGAAAAGGCACTGTTAAGCCGCAGGAGAAAAAGGCAATTTTTTTTAAGCTGCCGGTACCTGGAAACGATGCAGGATTGCATCTCTGTTTTTTTTTTTTTTCCCCTTCCATGAAACAACACCTTCCTTTGACCTGCATGCATGGAATGCGACATAAGTCTGTTGTCATGTTGATAAAGCTGTCTAATTTAGAATAAAACTTAAATAAATGGGATTTTGAGATAGTTGAGAACAAGTTCAGGTGATTTTTTTTTTTTTTTTACCCATAATGTGTGCAGGAACTTTTTCTAATGACAGCGGTACTGCACACACTGTTTAATATAACAAATATTTTTTATAAATTGTATAGAGAAAGATGTCTCTTGAGAATTCTTTTTTATTTATTAATAAAAAAAAAACTGTTCTACTGAAGACAAAAATAACAAAGCTGTCTAAATAGACAATAAGATCAATCAAAACAACATATGTATTAAAAAACAACATTCATCGTAAAAATCTCTAAATGCTTGTAAGGATACTGTGTCTTACAAACAAAATCTCCGATAACGGGGGGGAAAAATGGTGCTTAGCAGCAGCAGCTGTCGTCGTCCTAACTTCCTATCTCATTTGCACAGTTGAACCGTTAACAAGTGCCTAAAGGTCTCCGCAAGTGTTTCTATCCTTAGACTCTGATGAATGATGAAGCCTGAAGGGAAACATTTAAGGCTGCTAGTTTTATTAGTTCTTATCTACAAGGTATGGCTAATTTTCATCTGGAAAAACAAAAGCAAGCAATTTGCAGAATCCTTTCAAGTTTGGGGCAAACAGTGGCTGATATTTGGAAAAGTGTTATCGGTGTAATCCAGTAATTCACAGTTAGATCACCAATAATTATTTGCTCTCTGGTTAATTTTGACTCATTATGCACAGGAGAAAAGACTAAATGACCATTTGGGTTCTCCTCTTAATAATTAGTGGTACACCATTGTGCACAATTACTGAAGTTGCCCACTAATTTGCCTAATATTCTGATCTCTCCCTCCAGGGTTTCGCAGACAGCCCTCATTACGGCGATCATTTGAGTGACAGTCGATTAGTGTCCCATGAAGGATTGTCCCCAACACCTTTTATGAACTCAAACATAATGGGTAAGTAAGTGAGTCCTTTCTGCTCACCCCCCCACTTTGCCCTCTGGTCCTGAGGAGAAAAAAAAAGAAAAGAAAAACAAGTTGCCTGATTGTGGTTAAAGCACGTCACACATCTGGAGGTAGCGGTTCTGAAATGGTCGTCAGGCTGGAGGACTATTTTCCTCCTCGTCCTCCTGTCGATATTCCCCCTCCTCATCCCCCTCCCCTTCCCACGTCTCTGTGTTCCTCCTCCTGCGATGACCCTCCCCCAGGCCACAAGTCACGCCATCAGTATAAGTTTCCCTCATAAGAAGCCGTCTCCTCGCCATCACACCCGCCCTCAGCAGCTTCTGCTTCAGCACGGCTTTGTTTTTGATATTGTACAGTTTCACAGGTATCATTCACCACTAGTTTTTTTTTTTTTTGTATGGTTTTGTACATTTGAAATTTGGTGAGCACTTGTAAATTTTAAACCACAGCCAATAACTGATGCTGATGATAATTGCTGTTGTGATGATATCTACAGAAGCTTTAATAATAGGGATACTAATTGTATCACAGGTTATGTCATACAGTTCACCAGTAACAGTGAAAAACACGCCTTACAGCGAGCGGAAGCTGTGTTGTTTGCATGCTTCTCTGAAATAAGTATTTATCAAAATTATATCAGTTAGAAAAGTTGTATGATAGAAATTATAACCTCGGCCCACCTCACTTTGACCTCCACTGGATTTTATTCAGCCACTGCTGATGCTTTCCCCTCCATTAAAGCTAGCTAATAATACGGGTTAAGTAGCTGACTGTGTTTTGTTTACAAGGCCAGAGTGAATTGTTCACTCGTGTGTGGCCGTAATGTAACATCAACACTTTTCCGGTTCATCTAACTGACTCTCTGTGTGGAAGCATCTTCGGGGGGAAAGAGAGGAAGGTGGGTGAGCAGCTTTTCTATTATTCCCCCATTTGGTAAATAGCTTCACTAGTTTTTTTTTTTTGTCAGATTGGCGTATCGACCAACTGATGGTGCATCTTACAGAACCTGTAAACCCTTAAACCCCCGACACAGACCAGGCCGGTTTTAGGGCTACAGTGTCCTGCGGTCATCGGCAGCGCTGAGCTGCTCGAGGGCTGCTCTTTGGTCATGGTGGTGGGTCACACTGTGTGTGTGTGTTTGTGTGTGTGTGTGTGTGTGTGTGTGTGTGTGTGTGTGTGCGTGTGTGCGCATGTGCTTCCACATGTAAAAGGGGGAGGGGTGGGGCTGCTAGTGGAGGAAGACAAAGCAAGTATAGTGGATGCATAAAGGAATACACCAGGTCACAATAAATACTGTACATTGTGTTCAAACGGCACTCAGTCATTTAGAGAACAATATCATTCACATGTTTTTATCATAATATTAACATATAGAGAAACTGTTATCATCACTACTGATATATTGCAACAACTGTAGTGGTCATTAGAGCGATTATTTCTGTGTTTATCATTTCTGGCATTTTATCACTCCATAAATAAAGACAATCAACCAATTCAATCTGGAAGTGTCCAAGATCACAGTAGAGCAGGTCACGCCATGCCGCCATCGTGGGAATTATTGTGCTAAATTTACTTCATGAGCAGCTATAGCTACATTAATTTATTATATGTTGCAAATAATTTACTGATTTTTTTTAATACAGACAGAACATATTTTGATAAAGTGCCAATTATGATACAGTTACTTCACAAATCAAAATGTTCATGTAAAAGTTAGTCAAAGGTGTGTTTTCATTGTAAGTATGAACAGTGGTTATAACAATGGGGACTAAACTCTGTGTTCTCCTTGGTTGTGTGATTGATTCGCCACTTTCATTTCATATAGGAGTGATCAAACCTGTGTAAATGTTTTGAATTTAGTTTTGAGACGTGTGTTTGTTACCTCGGTGGCTTCCTGCACTCACACCGCTGGGCCAGAAGAATTCCACGGTCTAGATTTGATATCAAGATTGATATATTTAATCACTCCATCACACTTCATGCTTTGACACTGACCAAACGTCAACTCCTTCTAGCAATATGTGTTTAACATTGTAGCGATTACAGGCTGTAGCTCTTCGGAGTGGGATCATTGTGATGTGCAACCAAATGACAGTTTTATGTTGGACTACATCCCAGCTCATTATGTAATGGCCCTCCAGACTGATTTCCAAGCTCAGCGATTAGTTCACAAACGGGTTCTGCTGAACTGAAACTAAATGTTATCTTGCTTGTAATTGATCACATGACCCCCCCCCCCCCCCCCCCCCCCCCTTGCTCACACACACACGCTGCCTGCATCTCCCCTCTTCAGCTGCGGTGTAATTATGTTCACCAGCGGCAGAATACGGGTGCGATCTGTTGCAGTGATATGTCAGATTCAGACAGTGTGATTGTAAACTTGGAATTGCCTGTGCTTATCTCAGGCTGAGAATTCAAGCTGACTGGTGTTATTGAATTGTTTTTTTTTTTTTCACTGTGATATCAGGTGTGTGCATGGATTTATGGCGTTTACAGCACTTTCATTAAGTCATGTCTGAAAGGTCATTCCTCATCAATGCCCAATGCAAAAACAACAACACAGATATGCTTGTAGGCAGGACTTATTCTACCCAACAATCTGTCTGTCGAAGACGTCGGAATGTTTTCAGCCAGTGCCAACAGATACTGAATATGTTGTTTTAAATCGGAAACCCTTTGAAAAATCTGTGGTTGGTTTTCAGGTTTGTGAACTTCTCAGGTGAGTAGCTGAGCGTAGGTTTCACTTGAGAACATATTTACAACCTCAGCTCACTGTTTCATAAAAGGTTTGGCAAGTGTACATTTAGACGGCTTTGTAATTTGAATACTCTTGAGTGGAAACCTCCGTTATGATTAGTAGCAAGGAGGTTTCAGTGACTCTGTGATGGTTTAATATGAGAAACCCAAGGACAGCTAATATTTAGGAGAAAGTATAACCTGCCTCAGAAACTGAGCAAAAAATTAAGGGCAATAAATGTTTGGAGATGCTGGAGGTTCCTTTATACATGTTACATCCCCTGCTTGATAAAGAATGTATTAATGTTTTAAGAAATGCTTCATCGTGACAATTGCATGTTATCAAAGATCTCTTTTGCCTCTTGTTGTCCGCATCACAGGCCAAAACCTGCTTTTGCATTAGTACATGCAAAACATTGAAAATTTTACCGTAATACTCCTTATTCCCATGCAATGAGTTTTCCTTCCGATTGTTGCTCTGCTGTTGTCCTTTATCTCTTGCAGTCATGCCGCTGTGTGCATGTTGCCCATGACTAATGTCAGCATTGAAATGATCTGTTCAGTAAAATATTCACCACCACCTGTAGCCTCTCTACACAAACACTGGACAGGACTGACCCTTTGTGCAGTTGCCCGGTTATCCACTAAAGTTGTGTTATTCATGAAGTATAATAGAAGTTCATAAAGTGTAAGAGAGTCTGGGGTTGAACACTTACTGGCTATCAAGTGTGCTTTTGGCAGAGATTTGTTCTGTGATTTGTACCATGCTGGTAATGTTTGTAAAACAGACATTAAATCGACATCTTCTTTGAAGATGTTTTGTAGGGGATGGGGAATCAGGGTTTTGCTTGAATGTTGAGATGTTTGATGATGAGGAGGGCCGTGGATCAGCTGGTCAGAGTTTCACGTGCGTCTCAGCCCCACCTCTTGTGCAACAATCCTCTTACTAATCTCCACGTCATCCACATACAGCTCAGCAGGTGGCTGCCGCATTGTTCATGTGCGCAGCCTTCCATGGGCAAACTTGTCAGGCCGTGTGAGTCGGTATGACTAACTAGTAATCACATGCATGGCATGTGCACAGGCAGCCCTGTCAGCGCATGTGTAATACTTACGGCCAGGCACACAGCAAAAATACACTGAGTAGCTACTTGGTAATTAATTACAGTTGTCAGATCATTAAGTGATCAATAGTTAAGTTTTTAGCCGTAGTAAATTTCAAAATATCAGTCTATCTTTAGGTCTTATTGTCAGTATCAGGATCACTTGTTATTTTGAAGAAGACATGATTCAGTGAGAGTGAAGTCAGACCCTCACCTCTGTCTCATGTCTGTTCAGACACAAATAAAACACAATCAAACTGATTCTGAGGAGGATTTTTGTTTCTGAAAAGGAGGAGAAAAGTGTGTAAAATTTCTCCCCCGCCTCAGTCAGTCTTCTCTTCTTTGTAGTGCTTCACATCAGGTCGACTGCAGGCCCTTTGGTGGAGGGCTGGCTCCCACTCACTCGTTCTAATTGTTTAGCCACAGGGATTGCCAGCAGTTCATAGCCCTGACAAGGAATGGTTACATCTAATTACCTGCTGAGATTTTTTTCTTGTGGTGTCAGCTCAATATGGGGAAGTCAGTGGGGGAGGCTGATTTCAAGCAATCTGGGCAATTACCAGAGGCGATGAGCTACAACTGAAAGCCCTACTCTTTGCTCCTTTATTTTACGCTGTACTGAGAGTCTGCGCCACTTAGCATTTCGCCTTTCTTGCCATTATGCACTCAGTTGACTGATACTGTTTTTCATTAAGTTTGGAAACCATTTGGATCTCCGCTCTAACCTCAGATGACGCTTTAAAGTTACTTTGCATAGTAATTGGATAGTGGTGGGAAAGCTGCCATAATGCTTAATTTTTGACCATTTAATCGAGGATAAAAATATATTGGAAATGTAATTATGCAACATCAGAATTGCTCCTCACGAGTTTTAGTCAAGGTGTTTTCATATCTTTTTTCATCCTGAAAAGATTTGCTGTGTGTTGATGCTTGTGCGGTTGAGTGACAGTTTTCTTCACGATGGCTGCAAAGCATCTTAGGATTGAAGAAACATATGCTCTGGTCAGTAGACTTTCTTCACACCTTATAAATATTACTTTGTTTTGTAGAACAAAGTTCTGCTTCATGTGAGCTCCCGAAGCATATCTGGTGACTGTGCATCGCCTCTTCGCAGCCATGTGCCGCCGGCCGTGATCTCTCAGCTGCTGAGTTATACATTTTCTTCTCACGTTTCTCTGATGTGCTTCACATACGTTACTCACACAGCCTTAGCTCCGCGTAAAAAAAAAAAAATAATCAGCTTAGTGTTGTCATCAAAACAGCCTCACGCGCCGCGCTGCCAGCCTGTCGACGTACACATGTGACCTCAACGCAACGACGTGACTCTGAGTGCTCAGTTCTCTTCCACTGCTGTGTCACACATAGGGCCAATTTCTCTATTATCCCCTACAGAGATTAAACAAATTAGTTTAACACAACATTAATTACAGTAATGATGAATATAATGATATAGATGCAGAAGCTTGTTAGTCTTTATTCCAGCTGCTGTATTTGTTGGAATGAGCTGATTGTTAAAGAGGAATAAGAAAGTTTTCTGACTGGATACCACCAAAGTTTTACACACAAATAATATATAATCTTACTATGTGGACAACAGGGCTGCTCGCTGCTGCTAGTGTTTTACTCAGCATTTTTTTTTTCTTTGACAGCCACTTGATAAAATGTTTTGTTGTTTCTGTGGATTTGTTTGTTCCTGTGAAGAGGCAGTAAGATGAACATCGAGAAAAAAATTAATGTTTTGGAAAGAGTCTGAGAAGTGGAGAGTCCCTCATGAACTTGTTCTAATCTTGGAAGGCATTTATAAATCGCTGGTTTACAAAATGATGAAAATCTTAAATGTGTTTGTACTTTTGAGGTACAAAAATTGAAAAAGTTTATTATTTCAGAGACATGGTTTGAAGACAAAGGAGGCCCTGGAAGGAAACAGAACTGTTGCTTGTAGATTTATGTGAGCCACAGTTTACTTCTTCACTGTTGTTGTCTGTCACACGGTCTATTTGTAAAACAAAGCTGTAAGTAGGGATAATAATAACACACCGTATCTTTTGGCACTCATGAGGTTATTTAAAAGTCATATTTTATAAAGAGTGTATAAAAGAGAGCAGGTAATAGTGATGATACAGTTGAAATTATGTTAATCTCTGCTTGCGTATGCAAAGATAATATTTTTAGCACTCTTTATCATTCTTTTAATCCTATTGAATTAATTTAAGATGTTTTTTTTTCAAGTTGTTCCACTGTGCATCGGTCAAGAGAGAAAAATCAATTCCTTCAAACCCTCCTCATTTTCATGTCTAATTATTCCTCAAGGCTTTTCATGAAGTGTCAAATCCCACATCGCGCTGCTGTCCCCAGTGTGTTTTTACTGGGGCAGGTGTCATGTGCTAATACCCCGTCCCGCAGGGGGCCCTCCTCAGACCCGGGCTGTGGTCGTGGCCAGGTGCTGTTCAGGTGTTCGCTCAGTTTTCAGTGTGGTGTGGGTCACAGGTGCTGCCAGTGCTGCTCTCCTGTCTCTAGTCTGCACACACACACACACACACACACACACACACACACACACACACACACACACACTCACTCACTCAGTATACTGCAAGATGTCACAATAAGAGCTGATTAGAGTTTTCACTCCAGTGTTTCACAGGATTCACTGAAACACACGCACACACACGCACATGCACACGCACGCACGCACGCACGCACGCACGCACGCACGCACACACACACACACACACACACACACACACACACACACAATTTTCGAATTTGTGCACATGACAAAGCAGAAATGTGAGCCGGAGAAATGAGAAGCTGTGTGCAGTACAGTTTAGTAGATGGAGCCAGTCATTATGCAGAGCTGCAGGGTGTGCTTATCTATTACTGTGTTCAGTGGAGCATGAAGAGCTGAAGACGGGTTGAAAGGGCACAAATCCCTTTTCTTCTCCTCCTTGCCGCCCACCTCTCCTCACACTTCCCAGCCCTCCGTCCCCTTCCACATTACCCACGTTTCTCCGCCCTCGCACCCTTGTGCCTCTCCCCGCCCTCTCCTGGCCTGGCGCGGTCCCTGCCCTCCCTCTTCAGGCCCTGGCCCCCAGCGTGCGTCTGGTGAGGCTGCCCAGCTGCAGAGGATCAGCTGTAGTCTCTGTAGGCCTCGAGGCCTCTGTGTCCCCAAAGACGATAGAGGAGCTGTGGTATGGCCAAGGTACGATGATATAACAAGTCTCTAAGAAGCAGCTGCGAGGATCGTAGATTATTTTTATAATCAGTGGAAATGTGTCTACATGTGACTCGTTCCACTCGCTTCACTGCATTTTTTTTAAATTTTTTTTTTATTTTTTTTTTGGATAATACTTGTTTGAGCTTGGTGTCTAAGCTTCAGGATACTTCTGTTTAGTACCTGTATAAATGTGTTTGAGTCAAAGTTGGCTGTGTAAAAAACTTTTTTTTTTCTCCTGAATTGTGTTTACACAACGTTTTGAAGCGAGGACACATTGTGCTTTTTCTGCTTGTATAAAAACTCCCCACCCCCTCACCCCCACTCCGATGCCTGCATCTGATGCCAGAAAAAATGTTGGAGATTGTTTAAGACAAGCGCAATGTTTAAAGGAAGATGAATAATATTGTTTATTTAGAAACTTTATAGTTAGGGGAACAATTTAATTCTGCTGACTTTAGTTTTTGAAGTTTGTTGCTGGCGTTGACAATTTTTTATGACTATTACTGCTTTGAAATCCCCCCCAAAAAAAATCAGGGATCATTGATTCTTAAAGTACCATTTAGGAATTTCTGGTGCAGAAGTGGAAAGAACTGTATACAACTGCCTTTCCAGGCTGTATGCGACTTTGTTGAAGTGCTTTGAGCTGTTTTTTCCCTGCACAAACTCTCTAAGTAGTGTGCTTGTTTAAGTTTGACTGAATATACAGATGTCTTTGGGCTACAGATGTTTACAGATTTGGTACGCTTCAGAAATAGTTTAAAGTTTATTCATCCAATGTGCACATATTTACTGTACACTCCAGTTACACATGTCTATATCTGTATGAGATCAACTTCAGGACATTTTCATATTTAGATCTGCTTTTTATTTTTATTTTGAAACGTGTGAGCCCATGCCAGTTTGGCACAGACCAATGACAAATTCATGCTCAGATCATCCTGGTGAAACTGTAGAATGCATGAAATTGACCCTCAATCCTTGCACATGAATGTCTTGAATGGACAAGTCAGGCTTTAGGTGAACTTTGTGAAGTTTCTTAGTTTCCACTAAAACATTCGTAGGCTCATCAAAGGTCGAACTGCTCTCGAGACAAACCGCAGAAATCCTGGCCCTCAGTTAGTGTTCATGCCCACCACTCCTTTAACACACGCCTCCATTTTTGTTTTCCACGGTCACAACTGCTCGCCCAGGCATCCTGCGCCCATGCTGGGTGTGCTGGCAAACCGAGCCCTAGATAACGTTACACTCACCTCATCTTGTTGGGCTGTAGTGGATCGTGATTGGATAAAAAAATGCAAACATTTGTTTCGCCTTTACTCCCACTTGACAATGCCTGACATTTTCTCCTGCGCTGGCACAGCCCCGAGAGTGTGAAGTGTGGGAAGTGTGGAGAGAAGCACGGCTCTGTGAGACTTCTTCTTTTCTTGCCAGGAATATGGGGGTGGGACGGTACTTTTCTTTCTTTTCTTTTTTCTTTTTTTTTTTTTTGTCAACTCAAAATCAGCAAAACTCTTAAATGGTTGCTTAAGTTCTTTTGCCCGCATCCCCACAGAGAGGACTCATCAAAAGATTTCTTCCCCTCAGTGCAGTTTTGGTGTTTTATTTAGTGCAGGCTGGAGTTCTTAAACATCAGACCGCTCAGGGTTTGCGGGGGTTTACTGTGTAAGGAAATATGCCCAAAGTGCTTGGAGCCGGATCAGCATTCCTAACCCATGTGTGTATTCTCCCTCGTCTTTCACCTCTCTGCGGCTCTCTGTTGTTCCGCCGCTCAACAGTTGTTTGGCATCTAATACCAAACATCGACGCATACTTTGATGTCACACTCCGACTTGGTTCAAGCAGCCAACCGGGGTACATTTCTTCAGCTTGTTAAGTGTGCTCTTGTTTCCCCGGACAGCGCTCTCCCAGCCGCGCGGGGGTGAATGTGCCGAGCCTGCGTATGGACGCGAGATGCAAGGGAGCGTGTTAGTGGCCCTGCTAAACCGGCATCCGTTGCAGTGTTGGTGTTCACACGATGGGAGACGTTATTAGGGAGCTCATCGCCCCTCTCCTCTGAGAGAATGGATGTGTGATTATGAAGTCATCAGCTATGAACCAGCCAGGCTATGGCGAAGCACCCCTCCTCATGGGTCCTCAGGGTGCCATTGATTGGTGACCATGTGTTTGTGCCTGATAGACTGTGAAATGGTGTGTTGCTGCACGGCTGTGTCACACCTGCGTCCCACCAAGGTGATTGATTGGTTTGGTCATGTGGAATGTTCCCATCTGGTCCGCAGTAATGCATTTTTTTCCTCATTTGTGAATAACAAGCGCTGGCAGGAGAATAGTTGGACTTGGAAAAAGGCAAAGGCCAAGCGAAAACATTTTCCCCTGTCCCCCCCCCCCCCCCCCCCCCCCCCCCCCCCCCCCCCCCCCCCCCTTTTTCCTTTTTACCAAGTTAGAAAAAATTCAAATAGACCGAGCTGCGGCACCTGATTATCCTGGGGGTGGGGGGGATAAATACAATCAGGAAAAGCACAGCCCCCCTTTCTCTCACACAGAGATGGATTTTAGAAGAAAATAAACTGTTTAGCCAGAGTGAAAAGGTAGCATCTTCTGATGTTGAAAGTCATACTTTAGAGTCAAAGAATGTGCAATAAAAAAAAAAAAAAAAGGGATATCTGAGATGGTGCTGATTTAGACACTTTTCCTTGATTGGTAATCCCCTCCGGATTTCCAGTCTAATCTAAAAGCGATGGAGATTTCCCCCCTGAGCCTAATGTGTCATTTTGTTTCTCATTCCTGCATTCTTCCCAGTTTGATTTCACTTAATCCTGGTCCCTCGCCTTTAATTGATCTATTCATTCCACCTAATGGCTAATTACACATCAGGCTGCATGAGCAGATGCATTTATCATCATAGTACCAAATAATCAGTGACATTTCAACAAAGAAAAAAATAAATATGCAAATAAGATCTCATTAACATTTGCTCTTGCTGTTTTGAATAATGTCACTGCTGACAAAGCTGTACACAGAAATTGATGTCGAGCTCAAGGCAATGGAGACGTGTTTGCTTCGTTTGTTGTGGCTCTGTCATGTTAGTCTGTCCTGCCGTTGTTCCCACCGCCGGGCTGCAGACATTCTTCCACCACCAAGGGAGGAAGCTGATTTGCTACACTACCTCCCTTCCCTGTTTCCTCGTCCACGCTGACCTAACCTCTCACCCACTCAGCTTTTATTTACTGTCAGAAAAAAAAAAATACTGAGGAAGCATCAAACAGCTTTGACAGGATGGAGGTACACAAACCCTTAAGAGAAGGAAACAAAAGGAGACATGTTAAAAGGTGAAAAAGAGAGTGTGTGTACATCTGACGTGTCCTCTCTGGTTGTCAGAGAAATGTACTAGAGACCATGGAGCCAGCCTCATTTTACTTCCAAAGCATCCAGGCAGGACGAGGCAGATTTAAATGACATGGAATCTTTTTTTTTTTTTTTTTTTTTGTCATCTAAAGACACAGTTCAAGGATTGATTACAAGTAAAATTCTGAGATGTTGAATCAATCTTATAGCTTTAAAGAATGGTCATTTGTAGCGTTGTGTCATGTAGAACATCACATGGGAGCATAAAATTAACCGATACACACTCCAGTAAATGCGTGTGTTTAGACAAAAAAACGAATCGAGTGACGTGGAATATCTAAGTTTGATTTCTGCATTAGCAACATTTTCTCGCCCTTTACAATGTGTTTGTTTTCACGGCCTTGGCTTTCCTGAGAGCAGGGAAAATGGTGTTGTTTCGGACGGGAAAGGGAGGCCTGAGGAATTCATCCGAGAGGTGGTGAAGCATGCTCACTAATTGGCTCTTTTTGTAGCGAGGGCTTTGAATTGATCCCTGGAGACGCTGAGGTCACTACCTCTCACATTATCAAAATAAGGCGCTCGACACTATGCCGCCCTGTGTTGTGCTGCAGTGATCAATAAGGATGCACTGAGTGACCGGCCAGCGCACCTTCATATTTAGAATGCTGTGATGTTTATGTTTGCCACTGCCAAGGCTGAACTTGGCACAAAATGTAATATTCCCTTTGGTTAATGGAACATCTGCGAAACAATTGTGATCATTCAGGATCACAATTTAATTGAGGATTTCCTTTCATGAATGAAATATATCAGAATGATTGTAAACTGTAAACTAAACGAGGATACAGTGTCAAAAATATGATTATCATTTCCTGTAACGCACGCCGAGGGGCTCTTAACCCTTTACTGGGCATTTGTGCATCTGTTTCTATTTTATGCCACATTCACTGTGGGGAACTGAAAGAAATATATAGAAAGCATCAGTACTTTTTAAACAGCTTTTTTGTTCTATTTCTTATATTGCACTAAACGGTATAGCTAAAGGTAAAGCTCATGAAGAATTGATTTTTTTAATACACCTAGAACTAGTGAAATATGTTTGATTTTGATCACTTTTGTTTCCCTTTGCATGAGAGATTTGAGAGTATAATTGGCATGCAATGGTTGATTATTATATACATTTGGAAAACTGAGCAGCTTTAAAATAAACGCAATTAAAAGAATAAATACATGTACAAATAAATGTACTTTGCCCTCGTTATAGATTCTTCTTTATTGAAATCCTATGAAAATGGAATGAAAACCAAAATGCATGCATGTGAAAATGAAAGCTTTATACCACACATTTAAAACATATGCTAAATGCTAAAAACACAATGTTGATGTCTTGGGAGTGCCAGTAACATGCTGCTCTACCCCTCAGTGTGTTTTATTTCCTGGTAGAGGTATTTTCTTTGCTAAGATGTATTGATTTTACCCAACATCTAAAGATAAAATCTACATTTTTTTTAAGAGCAGAAGTTCAATTTACCAACGGCAAATCCTGTCAGTGACAACAGGACAGGAGTAAATGGGTTTAATTAAAGTGGCATTAGTGTGATCATTATTTTGTTGAATGTGATTACTTAAAGATGTTGAAGACATATTCTGAAGTATTGCTTAAAAAACAAAAACAAAGTTTTCCATCATTTTTTAGCTTGCCATCACCAAAGAAATAGAGTGGATGAAACACTAATAGCAGTGGACACAATAATAAACTCGAGCTTCGATCTACACCCTTTTTTCAGGGCAGATGATGACTGATGTTTTTTTTTTCCCTCTCATTGATTTTTTTGGTGCATGTTGAAAGAGTCAATTATCATATCTGGACTCGAATATTTACACAAAGTGAAAGACTAATTTGCATTTGAGAAAGGAAAAAAAAGGTTTGAATCAAGCTCATTGTAAACCAGACTGACATTAACTCTGTTGTTCGCCGGTTGCTATTGAGAAGAAGATCTGTAAGCAAAACACTCCTCTCAGGGTGATTGCTCATGTGGTTTGACATGATTTGTATGTTGTACTGTGGTTATCGCAGAGTGAATATGATCCCCTTCAGTTCAAACAGCCAGCTCTTGTATGTGAGGTTGCTGGTTTGAAGTTGCACAATAGCAGCGAACATCTGTGGAGGAAAAGCAAAAAAGAACCAGCCCTTTTAGCAGCGAAATCCGTCAAAGTCTTTTTGAGTAGAGCACCGTATTCCCATCGTGTCTCCTGCAGCTGTGCAGCGACCGGCGCCACGCTGTAAGGTGAGCATAGCGGCTTCCGTAATTAGGGAATAAGAGAATTACAGACCCCAAAAAAGGGTCATCCGAACCAAGCAGAGCAACCGGGCTGGGAAACCAAAAAACCCTAAAGGAATACTTGGACGGAAATATGTGCTCTCTTTCACAATGAGAAAAGTTGCGATGCTAAAAGTTTGTTTGCAGAGCGGTTAGAAAGAAGCCACTCCTGATAAAAGGCACATGGCAGCAGCCTGGAGTATGGAAAAACTGCAAAAGACTAAAAGCATGAGGCAAACAATTGTTGGATCAGGCTAAACAACAGTTGAACTCCAAATGAAACACAAAGCGCTATATTTAGCAGAAACTGGGCACAGATGACACTTTCCCTTCTACAAAGCACTGATGGTAGTACAATAGAGCACAAGGAGCCAAATAATTTGCAAGTTACAGGAAAATAATTAAGGTTTTCCTGTTGGTTGTTGCCTATGTTTTTACAGCGGCTTGATGATTTATTTCCCAAGAAAACCTTGAGACGAGGCATCTCGAGCTCACCGTCGAGTCGGCGCTGGCTCGGCTTCTCAGCAAGTGTGAGAAAGTCCTTGTGAGCCACAACTGTAGCTTGGTGTGGAATGACTCCACAATACCTGTGCACAGATGCTCCCTGTTCAGCCTGACCGGGCCCGGGCAGATCTGCCAGTTAGGAGCCGTACAGCGCAGAGCTGCGAAATGTGGAGCTGATGCAGACGGAGGAACGGAGAGCTGCAGGGATAATCACTGTAAAAAAAAAAAAAAAAAAAAACATTTAAAATGTAGCAATCTAAGGAAGTGAATATATTTGATTCAATATTCATACATTGCCAAGAACATAAAAGACATTTAGGTGGATGAAAACCTTTTTTTTTCTTTTTCTTTTTTTCAGGTGGTTACATGAGCAGCAGGATTGCAGGTTTTGACTGCTATGAATTACCGACGAGCTGTGTGTTTGCCCAGGTGATACAATTATGGAGACTTCCTCCTCCAAATCAGTAATTTTGCATTCTGCTGAATGTAGATCATCTTCTCCAACCCGAGTCTTATGCTAATGAGCATCTTTACAGAATATTTTAATCAGAATTGATGGATTTTTTCCCCTCATGAGATTGATTTTTCATTGCATAGGGGATGTACAGAGCGATGGCAGTCTGCATACTTACATTTATGTTATTGATGGTGATTGCAGTAATTAAGCCTCTTTACTGGTGTGGGTTTTTTGCATTATCTATCTCTTGCTGATGTTTTTTAAGCCGGATAATGAATTTTGCTTCCTATCAATCACCGCACTTTAGGCTCATTAGTGGGCCTGTGACACAAAAAGAAAACACATGCTTAGTCCTTCGCAGAGCCGCTAAGAACAAATGGCTCCACTCAGGAAATAATAATAACAATATTAGTGTTGTCCCTTTTTTTGTGAGGCTGCGATCACACGGGGCCCAGCTCAGAAGAGGGAAAATAAAACATGCACAACAAGAAGCCTGGAACAGATAAATTCAGCTTTTATTTTCCCTCACAGTAGGAACAGTCTTTAATTTATTTGCCAGCGCTTCAAACCTAAACACTTAAATCAAAGAATGTACAATTTAACAACCTGTTTTAAGTTTTGTTTATTTATTGGAGTGACCTGTTTTCCTCACTATGAGTTTTGGTATTTGTGCTTCAGACAAGCGGTTCTGTCACTGCATGATATTTTATTCGGCTAATTTGGGCTCCGGCTCTGTATCTGGCCAACCCAGCAATATGCTCCACTTGATATATAGCTTTGTTCTACTTTACTTCAGCATCGTAAATATGAATTCTCATGAAATTTGTGTATAAATTTCACTGACTCTTTTATTAGCAGATGTTACTCTTGGCTCCCTGTGTGATTGGGAAGTTTTAATATTTAGACTGTCTTTGTTGCACATATGACACAAGGGACGCGCTTCAAAACAGTCGTAAATGTTTGAAGACTGTTTAGTGTGTGTGTGTGTGTGTGTGTGTGTGTGTGTGTGTGTCATCGGATGAGGTCTGTGTTCAGACTCGTGGCAGGATGAAGATGTTTTAGATGCTGCACGTTCATCTTTATATGTACTAAGGAGCCTGTTTGTGACCTCTATAATGTGATCCATTTCTGCAGGTTAGTTTTTTTCATGAAGGATATTTACAATACAATAGCATGAGTTACCACCAAGATAATTGCATAATTTCAAAAAAAGAAATTAAAAATGAATGAAAATGATTAAAAAAAAGCCATGGAGCAGTTAAGTATGTAATTAAGATCAGTCGAAAATGTTTCCTGACAGAATGAAAAAATAAAAGTTTTAAAATGTGATGTGAATGAGGTGGCTTTTTAATAGTGTGATAATTTCTTTAGGGAAAAGTGTATTCAGCAGACTTTGCTCATGAGATCTATTTCTTATGGATCTCTATTGTATAACAGTCTAAATATTTTTACATTTTTTGCAAATCCAAAACCCAAATTTGTCATTTAACTCTAAATAAGTGCGGTGTGTGATGTTTTTTGATTGCTTGAGTTTCAGACGTGATGAGTAATTAGCAGTTCTCCTAGTTTTCTTATAATATAAAATCTTATTAGCACTGTTGCCTGAAAGCAACTCGGTTCAAATACTTACAGAGCCTTTCTGTATGATCGTCGCACTTTCTCTTTTGGGTTCTCCGGTTTTCTCCCACAGTCCAAACCCATGCATGTGAGGTTAGATAGGGATCCTAAATTACTCATCTAGTGATAAGTGTGTGTGGTTGTCTGTCTCTCTGTGTTTGCCCTGTGATGGACTGGTCCAGCACGCCTCTTGCCCTCGCCCACAGTTAGCTGCCTCCACCGACCTTGAACAGGACAAAGCGTTATTGAAGATGAATGGACATTTATTTGATGTGCTTTGTCCCATCTACCATTGAAGTAGCTTTAATCACTGTGGCAAAGATAGCGATTTCCCCACCGCCGGAGCAATATAACCGATCTCAGGGCATGTTAGGCACATGGGGGGTGGATCCCTCCATCCTCCAGGTAAATTGCACTCTGGTTTTAAGTGCTTCCTCCAGGACGGGTCTGCAACCTGCGGCTCTGGAGCCACAAGTGGCTCTTCAGCCCCTCGGTAGCGGCTCCTTGAAGCTTTCAGAATATGCAATGTAAATAAATGTTTTACTTTCAGTTGTGCTTAATTTGCATTTCACACTAAATATCACGAAAATGATCTAATCTCCAGGATAAAAACAGCTAAATAACATAAAACGCCTAAAATATCCAGAATTGCTAAAAATGGACAAAGTAGTTTTGGAAAGTAGAATGACTAGAACTTCTAGTGTAGGTGGAAAAGAAAAAAGGGAAATCAAAAAGTTTGGCTGTGTTTGTCAACTTAACATTGTTGGCATTTACATTTTTGTGCCGTACACGAGTGTCATCTTTCTATCTTCTTTTTATCTGTCAAACATCAGTACAATGGTTGACAACTACTTTTTAACAGTACCCTAAATGAGCATATTACACTCATTGCATCAAATACAGTACAGATAAAAATGTTTTGTCTTTATTCAATTCGGTAAAGGGTTAATTACCTCTGAAAAGGGGTTTTTAAAGTCTGGTTTTGATAACAAAGTCTGTGCTTTCAGCACCACAAATGAGCACCACTAAAAAAAAGCAGAAAAAACCCTTTACTTTAAAGATTGACAAAATCCATAATTGCAAACAGACTGTCATGGCAAACGATACTCTTAGCAATGTTCCGTGGTTTGCAGACAGACATATATCACCTGTTTATTACGGCCGCAAGGGGGAAAAGTAACAGTGTGATAATTTCCGTGTGGGAACTGGAGTTACTGCAGCATCCTTAATTCAGTGATTTTAATCGACGGACTTATAACTTGAATTTTCGTCTCCATTATGACACGAGCGAGGAAAAAAAAACTGATACTGAATGAGAAAAATAATTGTATTTATACATGCCATGGGTTCAAATGTTCAACACTGGAACATTTGACCTGTCAGATGGCGCCCTGTACGCACAGGCCTGGATGCATTTGCACCATCTGGTCAATCAGATGGAGCCCCAGCAATCTGACAGCTCTCCTCAGATTAATTGTTGTCAATTTGGTTTTGACTGGAAGGTTGCTAAGCGTGATGGCGAATGGAAGGAAGAATAACAAATGAAAGTATTTCTTGATGAGGATTTTGTGTTGAGGCAAGAACGGCGCCTGCATCACTAACTGGGCAACGTTTGATCACTGCAATCCTGAGCAATGTCACATTGCAGATTTCCCTCCTATCACAGATTTAATTTCTGAGCAGATTTTGCGGATGCCTCGTTTGATATGAACATCATGCTGGAAGTAATGAAATCCTCAGAATGCGCGCTTCCTCTGAAAATGCGTGTCTCCTGTCTGTGTGTGCAGAAATGACTGAGTTATGGCTCAGAGGACGAGTGCTATTTTTGATGCTGCGTTCGGGTGCTAAGGGTTTTTTTTTTATGTACTTTAACTGCCTGCGTTGCAGCCGCTGCTGCAGCCCTGTTTGCTGACTGTGCTGGCGAGCGGGCCAAATCAGCAATCTAAACTACAATAACTAACTTCCTGATGTTTTCAGCACACCTGCATGCACCTGTCTCTTTCACCTTAAACACCCTCAAAACTCTACCGCCAGAGCATTAAACACCCCTGTTGTTGGGAAGTGTAGCACTTACTTCTACTGGATGTAGCAGTACAGTGATCTGTGCTCTCTCCTGCCACTTTAAATAAGCTGTAGTGGCTTTAGCTTCCACTCTCTCGCTGTAGCAGTAATACTGTAAGTCATGAACGTTTTCATCAGTGTGATCCACTTCTTATCTTTGTTTTGAGCATGATTGCAGAGATTTATGACCTAGAAGTGAGGGATGTGTGTAACACATGTACATATTAGATGTAGTTTGAATTTATTTGTTATGCTTCTTTTTTAGAGGCAGTGCTTATTGAAAAGCAGTAAAACATCCTGCAAATGAGCCGGCCGTGGCCTATAGAGCCTGTAATTAGAATAAAATTCTCATTCAGTCATCACCCAATGCAGACATATTTGAAGACGGTGTGCGTTCACACAAACCGGACCGTGCAGAAGGATCAATAAAGAACTGACACAGCAGGTGACAAGTGAGTTTAATCCTCTTTGCTTTTCCAAGAGTGATGGTTCAGAAATGCATCATGTTATTGTTAGAGGAGAAGAAGCCTTACCAGTTGAGCCATCTTCCTGGATTTCCTTCACTTCCTCAGTCTCTGGAGACAGTCTTCACAGATGCAGAACAAGTTTCTCCTGCAGGACTGCTTGAATAAGCACAAGTTGAATTCTTTTAGACCTGCCTCTGTTCACCTCGTCGTACCAACAGCGTTCAGATCAGTGATCGTGCAGAAAAGGATCCGGGCTCTGCGGGTTTTTAACTCCCACAAAATAATATTTACTTTGCCCCTAAGAGTAAACAGAATTAAGTCACAACACTTGAGTCTGTGTTTGGAATATTTGGAAGTCTGACAAAAATATTACATGGTTATTCATCATTCTCCCTGAGGAGCTGTCCTTTGTTTGTTTGTTTGTTTGTTTGTTTTTTTCCTGGGGAGTAAAACAGCTGAGTGTGGATATTGTGATGTGTATGATTCATGTGAGTTGTGTCCCTTTTTTTTCCCCTGACGGCAGCTTGGGATTCGTCCTGTAAGGTGTGCACATTGACTGTGACAGTGATCAAAAGACTCTGACAATTGTCACTCTGTCAGTAATTAATCCACCGAAAACAAACCTCGTGACTCCGTTGCACAGATGTGCAGATTTCAGTCCATTCGATGCTTCTCAGTCCCTTTAGTTCACCGTGCGTTTGCAGCAGGATGAGAGAGGTGCTGCATGATCTGAGTTAACTTCATTTGACCGCTGATACTGGCTGAATGGTTTATTGCAGGGCAGCAGAGCTGACCGCATTAAATGGAGTCAGATCGTGAAATCATATCTTCTGTTCTTTCCCTCACTGTTTCCATCCAGCACCAAATAGTATGACGAGATTATAAAACTGAAAGGAAACCAGCAAACTGGGTTGGCAGCCCGAAGATTTGCCAATTATACTTTGTTACTGCAGAAGAAAAAAAAATGCAAAAACATTTGGCTCCTCGTCCCCGAACAGAGCTTTATTCTGTGCAACTGTCATAAAATCCATCTTACAGAACTTTTCCTCTTCTAAAGCTCAATCTCAAAAACCTTTCCGTGTTAACCTTTTGTCAAGCAAATGACCACATATGGGAACCTCTGTATTTTTTTTTTTTTTTTTTTTTGTAGTTTATTGTAATTCAAAACACGATACGTGGTTAGTTGTGCTAATCAAAAGAGTGTTGCTGCTGTAACATTTCTGGAATTTTTGAAATTATGACAATTCATGACATTTTCCTTTAAGCACATGTAAGCGTAATGCCTGCTGGAAAAAAACATGCCCTTTTTTTTTTTTGAAAGTATTATTTACACAGGTAACTCAGCATGTAAAATGAAAGGCGGTGCTCTGCAGCAGAAATCTGTCATTAGAACAAGATATGGAAAAACATGTGTTGGAAGTGTGTAGGATTTGGTCAGTCATTTAGTAAAACTTTTCTGCTTTTTCACTCAAATGACACTGACGATGAAATATCCTTAATTAATGATATATTGTGGAAATATTTCAGTTACACCAATTTTACTGAGCACCTAGAAAGCATTGAATGAATTAACATGACTGATGACGTCATGCCAAAAGCTGTACTGTTTAACAGTCACACTCAAGAAATGTTTGCAGTTTGCTTCTTCTGACAACAATAAAAAATAAAAAACGCACAAAACAGTTTTCTATTTTTTTTTTTTTTTTTTATGAAAGTTGAGGTAATTTTTTTCATGCATAGTCCAAGAAAAATCACTTTTCCATCATGAAGCACCAGAAAATGATCTCATGGAAAAAGCGTGAATAGCAAGGAATCACTCTCATATCTGCATCTCAGGGTGTTCCAGATTCTGCAAAGTCCTAGAATATACAGGAAAAAAAAAGCAGAGATTTTTCTAATATACTCAGTGAAGTCGTCATGATAACTGCAGTAGACAAAGACTTGAAGAAGTGGATTTAGTACTGAAGACATTGTGGCTGATATTCATAGAGACAGAATGTAAATGTTTGAATTTCTGCGTGGAAGTTTGGGGCAACGCCTCCAAATCCTCACCCAGGGTGGTGTCTGTGTGTGCACACCAGAAAAGAGCCATCAGAATGGTTGATAAGGCAGGCTTCCAGGACTACACTAATGCCTTATTCATAAATTCCCAGATCTGGTAGAATTGGATACAGATAAATTAACACATAAAACTATGATGAAATAAACTGTGGTGGAATTTTTTGGGTCCCTTTCAATTGGACTGTTCATGGGTGGATGATTGTATATTTTGTGTGCGTGTGTGTTCAGTATATTGGGGGTGCACTGTCTCTCTGCTCCTTTTCAGACATGTTGAATTAGATTAATGTGTTAAGTGTGTATGTATGCTTCAATATTGATTGAATTATTTCTATAGATTATTCATTTGCAAGGGCTTTGTGTGTGTGTGTGTATTTGTGTGCGTGTGCGTGCATAAATAGATATTTTTTATTATTTTGTGTCTGTCTGTATTTAGTATACTTTTGGCATGTCTGAAATGAACTAATAGATGAAATTAAACAGGGATTGCGTTGCACGCCAGCTCCTTGATGCAGCTGTCTCGTAATGTAAAGTCTGTTTTCTAGAAAGACCACAGAAAGTAAAGCGCGGACATTCCTGAATATTGTTACTGTTTCCCAGTAAATTCACTGAACTGACACAATAACATGCTCAACAGTGAGGATGCACTCTACCCTGTTGTATATAGTTTTCAGGATTTTTTTTCCTTTTCTTTGTTTTTCCAGGTAAATCTGAGAGGGGTTCATTTGTTGGATATGGGAGGGACTCCGGAGCTTCTGGCTGCCAGGTGAGTTTCTCCTCAGTTACTCAGTGATCTTACAGTTTTTATTCCATGATTGGACTTTTCCCTGAGAAAATAATTTTGTAAGTCGTGGTAGATATCTTGTCTCATTGAAGAAATAAAATGTGTCATATACTGTACAGTGCATTCTAAACATAAGAGATGAGGCCGTTGGACATCTTTAGATAGTTTTTGTTTTTTAATAAGGATGCATCAACACTGATTCAGTCATACTTTCCTCAACTTTATGTTATTTACAGATTAAATGAGAGGGTAATCCTTTATTTGCTCAAACTTTAATTTCCTGGTCAATCTAAATGCCTGTAATGAGGTGAAACGACTGTGGAGCCACAAACACAACAATCAGGCTTTTGTCTGAGTCTGCTGATGGGATCAACTCTGTCTTGAGTCCACTTAACTGGGACCTCTTCTGTTTGGCTTCCTGCTAATTTCAGCTCTCAGATCTTAGTGTTAGTTTGCAAGGCTTTACGAGATCATCTTAAAAACTTAACCTCTTGATAACCTAACTTGACCGACATTCAGCAGTTGTAGGCAAAAACTTCACAGTGGTTTCCTGTGGAAGCTGTTTTGTTCTCAATATAATCATAGTTTTGTTTTTTTGTTTTGTTTTTTGAGATATGCAGCTTAGTATCTTAGCTTCATGTACAGTTAAAAAAATAAAGTCCTTTTTCAGATAAAAGGATTTCAGAGTTAATCAGTTTGAACATTTGAATGGGGAGTTTTCCAAACCCACAGCAGGAGAGATTTATATCACTCCGTCGGTTCAGAGCACAGTAAGATTTGGATTTGTCTGCATGTCCGGCCACTAAACTGGATTGTGATTGACCACATGACGGGTTAGGCAACGGTCCTTCGTGACCCACATCGCTCCCATTAAGGATTGTCTTTCTTGACAAGAACATCTTGGTGATAGTTTGACTTCATCTGATTTTATTCACATCTAAGAAATCTGAATGTCAGGACTTTTTGTGCCGCAGATTGCTGTGATGAATTTGGACACTTGTACAGTCTCGAGATGTAAAGTGTGGAAGTCTTAGCTTATTCTTGAGTGGCGGCCTGTTTGTCCCCGTCACCGAATAACCAACTCTGTCTCCAGCTGGTTGAGGTAGCTCAACACACTGATCGAGGAGTTTGAGGAGATCGTCACGATCATCCATTATCGCATCTGACTGAATAACCAGAGTTGCATAAAGCAGTCCAGGCGCAGTGTTGCTGCAGGGACTCAATATCATTGAACAGAGATGACAGCAGAAGTGGGTCTGTTGTGCCATGTGAGTGCTGTTGCTCCAGTGACAGGTTGTCACTTTACAGAACCTGATTTTTCTTTTTTTCCTTTGCACAGTTTCTCTGGCCTACATTTGTAGGTCAGAGAAACTGTCTTCTTTTTCTTTTCTACCACATTGTGTACCTGTTTTTTTTTTTTGTTATTATTGTTATTATTTATTTATTTGCTTTTGTATTTCTTTGTAAATGTTTACACAAAATTGGATTTGCTTTTGATTTTTTTGCCATTCAAAATAAATCGCTTGCTTTAAACCTCAGCCGGAAAAGGTCTCAGTGGTCACTGTGTCAATCCTGGGCTTGCTGAGCGGAGTCCAAAAGGGCACGTGAGGCGGGTTTCCAGCCAACTACTACACATCGCTCTGAGTCGTATTCACTCACATGATCGCTGCTCTCTTAGTCCGTGGCTGATTATCCTAATCAGACCAAGCTCTTAATTGGCCTCGTAGCCCACTTCTTTGGACTGCTAGAGGTCAAATACTGTAAATATTGATAACGGGATGACAGACGAAGCTTTTTCAAGGCAGGTGGCTGTGCCATGAAATTACTGTCTGGCTACAAGATTACCTTTTCTTCGGGCTCCCGTATTCCTGCAGTTAGAAACATTTGTGTGTGTTTGCTTTGTTTGTCAGCCTTCCCTAAGGTCAGACGTAAGCTTGGCGAGCCCCAGCTCAGTGACCACAACAGGAAAGCCGGCCGCTCCGTTTTACTCCTTCACCGGGGCCAATCCCAGAAGACGCCCTCTACAAGATCCGCCAGCCATCGGTCAGTCAGCCTCCTTTATTGATATCAGAAAAATGCTTCACAATTTCTCTAAATCTGAAAATAAAAAAAACAGCTTAGACGATTTTAGAATTTTGGTCATGGTCAGATTTTGGTGAAGGGAGTCTTTAAAGGCTTGATACGAATAAAAAAAAAAAAAAACCCTGCAAAATTATTGTTCTCTATTTAGTCGACTGCTGACTGGCGTATTAGTGAATCCAACTCTGGATATGGAC
Organism: Salarias fasciatus; assembly: GCF_902148845.1. Classification (NCBI taxonomy): domain Eukaryota; kingdom Metazoa; phylum Chordata; class Actinopteri; order Blenniiformes; family Blenniidae; genus Salarias; species Salarias fasciatus. Next base: position 21,310,443 of record NC_043745.1, read on the forward strand.
ATGCTACCTATAATCTGTAGATTTCTGTTGCTGTTCATAAAATTCGCAGTTTGTCTCAAACAATATTTCTGATATCTCACATTTGAGGTGTGACTTGTTTACAGTTGCCTCTTTTTTTTTTTTTTTTTGCCTTTGAATGAATACTTGTGCTTTCATCTCTATGCAGATCCCGTACAAACAAAAAAGGTTCGCAAGGTCCCTCCTGGCCTGCCTTCATCTGTGAGTGGAAGATCATCTACCTCTCATATAAATAGATTTCACAGTGAGCTTACCTAAACAAACACACACACACACACACACACACACACACACACACACACACACACACACACACACACTATCCCTGCTCACAGACACAAAATCCTTCCTTCCCGCACACCCGCACTCCCGGTGTCACTTCCACACTTTTCTGAGCTTTTGTTGAGCAGCGGCTCCAGCAGCGCTTGTTAAATTACAAAGTTCCGACTCTTAATGTTGGTTGTTTACATGCTTGTCGTTTGATCTTTGCACGTTCGGGCCTCTGCGGGGTTCGTCTTTCCGCGGAGTTTTCTGTAGACAGTGTGTTTTTGTGAAATTCACATGAATGAATGCGTGAGTTTGTGCACATGTGGACCTTGAGGTGATTGATTTTCAGCGCTGCCCTGTCACAGTCGAGCCTCCTCACAGCCTCTCCTGGGAGAGAGAGGGGCTGTCAGAGCAGATCCCCAGCTCTGCTCTTTTGATGTTTAATTAGTCATTACGTAGCAGAACAGGAGGACAGGCAGAGATTAATAGCACAGAATATCTGAAATTTCTATTGGTAATGATCCCGGTGGAGCAGAAACCATTAGGATGCAGAGAAGTGTGGAGCTCAGCTTGTATTCGCTCAGACAGGGGGTGCTGGAGATCATTAATATGCATAAATCAGTAAGTCAGATGTTCATTGTTAAAACCCCAGCGGATTGCTAAAGGTTTTGTTAAGCTTTGCTTGAAATTCAGAGACCTACTAGAAGACAATGAGATTTTTTTATTATTATTATTTATTTATTAAGAAATAAGAAGCAACTGGTTCACCAAAATCCAACATTTTTCATTAGACATCGGCTGGGTTCTCGGTAAGAGGAGTCTGAAACTGGATTTGCTTTTCAGAGCTTTGATAATCGTCACCTCCTCTGCTGTTACGCTGAAATTAAATATGGAACAGGCCAGCAAACATAAAAGGGTGGCATGTGTTTTGTTTCTGGATTTGTATTTGAAAAGAAGTTTGTCAGAGCGTGAGGGAGAGAAGCAGTCCCTGGCAGAGGCAGGAACGTGCGCCGCTTTCTTCCTCCTAAGTAAGTGATATATTTGAGGTCTTGTCAGGCAGAGGGAGGGAGGCAAAGAATGGTTGCCTCACGGGTTACATCTCTTTGTTGTGTAAATGGACGCTGGGCTTTTATTTGTCAGTACTTAACACATGGGCGCAGGTGCGGTTCTGTGACTCATAAGAGTACAATCAAGCAGCACAATGCTAGATGGGGAAAAACAGTGACAGAGCACGGGATAAAATACAGCTTCTTCTTGTCACTCAGTGCTGCTCAGCAGATAAAGCCCCGAGCTTGGAGGAATTATCCCCGTTAGTCTTTGATCCCATTTGAAAGAATAGAGATGGCAGCGTTGAATAAAGGGCTATAGGTCTCTTGTAACCAGCTGACAGGGAGAGGAAAACATAGAACAATTTCTTTGATAAGTGGCATATGTGAAAAATGTTTGTGTGGGAGGTCGTCTGGCAGCTTTTGAGAGGTGTTGTGTTATTGATACTCGCCTGCTATAGGAAGTAAAGGTGAGACGTTGGAGCAGAAAGCTATTGGATGATGAAATTGACTATCTGTGGCCTTTCAGAACGTGAAACAGTGACTGGGAGAGGGGGTTGGAAGCCGTACATCACAGGATAGCTATCAGCCGAGACCTGTGTTTCTGCCGCTGGAGTGGTGAAGGGCGGCGTTGACGAAGTGTGGAGGGCCGGCGCACCTGGAGTCAGATTTAGTTTACCCGAGGCAGCTGTGTGAAGAGCCTGCAGCGTACCTGTAAAGCATGAATGCAGCTGCAGATGCCACTGAATGCTTTTGCTAGTGTAAGCAAACGCGAGAGGAGAGGAGAGCATCACCAGAGACCTGAATAGCTGCTTGATTTAAAAAAAAAAAAAAATCCACACAGTGCTTCCTATCATTATGTCTGCTGCTGGGAATTTTCATATTTATTTATTTATTTCATTCTCAAATCCTCCCTCTTTTTTTTTCCTGCTCCTATTTGTGCTTCTCAGTCTAAAATTAAATTTCAGAGTTTAAAATCAGATAGGTAATGTAAGTCCAAGCGTGTGTGTGTGTGTGTGTGTGTGTGTGTGTGTGTGTGTGTGTGTACACTACATGATAGAGCTGAATCAAAATATTTATGGGAGCACATCCTCTGTGCATTTAGGGTCTGACACTGGCGTGCACCAGGATGTGAAGTCTATCTAGACGGGCCAGCTGGTGATTGCAAACATTTAAATGTTTATAGGGCTTTTTTTTTTTTTTCATCCTATATACAGACAACCGTCCTCCCTCAGTCACACACACACTTTCCTCTGCTGACTGTGTGCTTGCAGACTTACGATACTGCACTATGTAAATTTCGAATTGTGTCACTTACAGGCCGTGACAAATATTTGGTAAAAATAAAATAACAACTCAAATACTTGGCCATTTTATGTGATGTATGACATATTTTTAGGCTGCAAGCATGAAGCGCTCCCTTATTGTTTTATTAACAATAAGCTCATTGGCTGTAATCAGCTCTCCGCATGATTTGACTGTACAAAGTAAACAGAGAGCGAAGGACGGAGCGTGTTGTCATTGAACATACAGACTGCTTTGCTGAGGGATGCTGATGGGCAGCTGCGTGGGCACCTGTCTGACAAGGAGAGAGAGAGAGGGAGAGAGAGAGGGAGAGGCAGAGAGAGGGGAGGAAGGAGAGCTAAAGAGAAGAGAGGGAGGAATGGCTTGTGGGGGAAACTTGCATCTCGTTGGATATTTATGGGAAGCTGCAAGGGCATGGTGTGTGTATGTTCGTCTGCATGTCAGTTTGTTTGTGTAAATAGTACCCCCGCCCCCCCACCCCCACCGCACCCCTTTGTCAACGACGCAGCGGCTTGATGTGACACTTCCTCCCCGGCTTTGGTGACGATATGGCTGCAGGATGAGAGGAAGAAAGTGGTGGGCTGAGATCCAGCTTCCCTCGGGGACTTTTGCAAGCGAGAACCCTGAGTGTGGATGACAAAAAAGATTGACATTTGCTTTTGACAGATCACTCAGACACCCTTGTTTCTGAGAGATTTGTACTGTGCGAGCTGGAAGAAAGGAAGTCTGCTCAAGGCTCTGATTCTCGGGACCCAGAGATGTTCCTCGCAAGTGTTGTCTGGCGCATGACATTCAAACGATGTATTTTTCCTCTCTCTATTTGCGTCTGTCTGTCTGTCTGTCTGTCTGTCTCTCTCTCTCTCTCTCTCTCTCTCTCTCTCTCTCTCTCTCTCTCTCTCTCTCCCTCTATCCATCTGTCTCTTAACGGCTCAAAGACAAGAGATAATAATACTGTACCACAGCAGTAACCTAATGTTCCTGTTGCAGAGAGAGCAGCTCCTTTTTGCCGCCTCCTTTGAACTGTGGCAGGGCGGGACTCGTCACAGGGCTCAGCTAACAGACCGTAGATGAAATGCATCAGTAAAGCCCTCTGTAAACATCCAGGAACACCCCAGGCTTCCTCAAGTCTCAGGCAAAATGAGATTTGGGGGGCCCACCCAGCAGAGGAGGGTAAAGCTACACGATTCATATCTTTGCCTTTTTGTCATTCTGACATGAAAGTCCAGTCAAATGCATCTAACACAGACTCTGGCAGGCACGAACACTTTAAAGACGCGCCTTGTGTTTTTTGGTGATGTAGCGTTTCTGTTTTGTTTGAAGTAGTGGCAGCACAATGTAAAAAAAAAAGAGGAAAAAAAAGACAAAATCAGTAGTTAGAAAAGAGTTTGTGCATTTGTGCTTTAAATTATATTTTAATTATTTTTGGTCAATAAATCTATTTTATTGTGAATTGTGTTTTTTAAAATTGGAAATGTTTACAAAAATTAATTTTACTGTTTTATGAAGGTTTTATATATTTTCAGACTTATATAATATTCTGCTCTGCTCAATTTTATTTCCAATAAAAGTGAACTTAAGTGTTAAATTAAGTGGCTGGAATTTTACGATTCTATTGAGCCAAATTTGGTCAAAAGTTTCAGAAATCATCCGTCTTCTATACTTCGTATATCCTGTTCAGGGTCTCAGGATCTGTACAGCCAGGTCGTCACAGGAGAAACACACTGACAACCACTCCCGTTCACATTTTTAAACTGTGTGAGAAAACTGGAGGAAACCCACACTTCACCTCGCACACATGGGGAGAACATGCAAACTCCTCACAAGTTTTCAACTTGTTCAAGTTGTGTGAACCTGACGTGTGTCATCGTGGACTCATACACATTTGAGCTTACTCAAAGGCAGCATTTTGAATGGTAGAAAAATGTGTATTTGAGTGTTGCTATTTTGGTTTTTCAGTACTGCGGCCCACTGAAGATAAAACGGAGCGGTCTGTGGCTGCTGAACTTGAACGAGTTTGGCTCTGCTCTCATAAACAGAGGGTTTACTGGATGTTGTGATGATATTTTGGTCGATGTCACAAAGTGGTAGTTCCCATCTCAGTAGCTTTTTTGAAGTTGTTACATGTAATTTGCAGCATGTCTGTTTGTACTCTGCCTGATCAGAAGTGACCATAACTTTTACTTATTGGAGAGCAGGATAATTATGAAATAGTGTGAAGTAATGCTTGGTCTTAGAAACCTGGACTCCGAGGACAAGGAGCAGCCAACTAATGATTTTTTTTAGAAGATGAATTCCTTGCATGAAACTGATCTGCAAAATGTATGTGAGCTGTGATTTGAGCTTTGACAAGCTGTATGATTCCTGTATTTGTGTGTCCTTGTATATTTTAATTTTCTCATTCCTGATGTTACTGTAACTGCTTTGGGGTTTATTTTTAAGAAAAAAGAACGGGAACACTGTCTGTTAATGCAGGTGATAAAATTGTTCAGGGCAAGTAAGCGACTGGCACTGGGCCGTGTTTCAGGCTCTGACCTGACCCCAGTTAGTGAGCTCCCCAGAGATGGCCTCATCAGATGGCTGATTAGATAGACACCCTTGGTTTGACGGGGTGATGCTGAACAGTCACAGCCACCTCTGGGACCTCGGGCTTTGTGTTTATCTTTGTTTAGGTTGTAGAAATTTCCCACTGACAGTAGAAGCTGCAGATAATGAAACAGGCAAACAAGCCAGAGGCCTGACCTCTTTCATCTGCGAGGAGAACAAAGAGTTAAAAGCACAAAGAGTACAAAAATAATGCACAGATTAAAGTCATTACTCACATTCTGGCCTGTTGTAAATTATTCATGTAGGCCTTGCGTGAGTGTACGGCATTAATGCAAACCTTGATTTTAGATCGCTGGCAGACTCAAGAACACCGCCTGTCAACAATCACCAAGGTAGAGTGTTTGTTATTTGGATCGTCTGAGTCTGGCTGCTGTGACCTGGAAAGCACATCAATGAACCACATGAAGCTGATGCAGTAGCTCTCACCGTCCTGAACCTCAGACCTGCACTGGAGGTCACCAGTAGTCTGTCTGCAGTGTGTGTGTCTGAGTCTGTTTCTGTGTGTGTGTGTGTCTGCAAGTGATAATTCACTGCAGTTGTTTTGAAATGTAATTCATAAAGTATTTTCAGCTCAGCACAACCAGTGAATTATGGGTTATTTCAGTGGGCATTTCCAAGTAGTTTTCCATTTGTTTAAAAATAGTTACTTGCATATAATCATTCCCGAGTTTGATTATGCAGTTAAATATATATTCACCACAGTATAGGCTGGCGTGAGTGGAGTTGTAAGTTGAATAATTGAGGTTTTCACTGTGTAGCCTGACTGAACCAGAGGTATTTTAATGGATGGAAACTTGTAGCTTATTCAGTACACGTAATATTCCTTTCTAAAACTCTGATCTTGTGCTGTCTTTTTGTTTTTACTGAATTTTAAAGTCAGTTTAAGGTTTGAAGACAGTGAGACTAAAGTCCTTGCTGTCTTCAGAGCAATTTTTTCTCTTTATTTTGTGTTTGAGACAACTGATACAACTGATACTGATACAACTGATATTATTTTTTTAATAGGCTTAATTTCTGCTAAGCCTACTTCAAAGTTGAAACCCTGTTTATTGAAAATGCATGAATTATATACTCAGGTAAATACATTGGATATTTCTTTAAATGATTTCTTTTTTCTCCTTCTAAAAGATATTTTGTGGTCATCATCAAGCCTGACAGTTGGTTATGAACAAAGGTTTTCTATTTCGCCTTCTCTCTGTGGGTGGACGCACTAATGCGCGCGTTGCTTTACGACATCTTGTTTAACAGCTGCGGTCGACAGTCAATCAACTTCATTTGAATTTCTGATTTATTAAAGGTCATAATGTCGTCTCTTCCGGAGCCAAATAAACGCTGCCTTCTCTCTGCGTACATTCTTACTCTGTATGGAGAAGTTCATTTAGCGGAGACCTTTGTAGAATTTTACAGCCAGTCTGGGAGCTGCTGTTTCAGCACAGCCAAGACGGACAGAGAAAGGAAGTTTCACACATAATGCTCTGTTAGATGATGGTTTTATTTATTTGCAAAATCAGCCGAGTGAAAATAGCACTGAATAGAGTAGAGCTGTTTTCACCTGTAGTGGAGTGTTGTAGGAGGTCCGAACAGTTTGAGTGGATCCGTGTGAAAGTTGTTCCCTTGTCAGTGTTCTTGACATTGCCATGCTGTTTGTACAGTACGTGTTCGTCTTCACTCAGTGATGAATAATGCAGAAGAGCACAGTGGTATTGCCCCAAAGCTTCATCGATAAACAAAGAGGGGAGTCTGCTGTGCTCATTCACATTTGTCTTTAATCAGTTTACATATTCCATTCTCTCTCTCTCTCATGAGCTCCAGTCGTAGCAGCACATCAAACTTGTATTTAATCGCAGGTCATTATTTATGGATCCAAACATCAAAAAGTCAGACTTTTATCAATTAATTTCATCTATTCTATCAATAAACTGTTTATTCACACAGAACTTTAACATTTGTGTTGTTTGTCATTGATTGGATTGGTCTTCACTAGAGGAACAGAAACAAATGTGGAAAACACAAAATATGAGATAGTTTATTTATATAGTATTTTCAGTTATCAGAATATAGTTTGTAATCAAAGGGAATAATTAAAACATAGTTGTTGGGGTTTTTTTTTTTTTTAATTTTGACTTTAATAATACTAATAAGGAAAATTGCAAGACTAAGCTGACACAGTGACGATAACTGTGGTCCACATCAGCTGCACACCAGCCGATCACGCTCCGCTCACACAGCAGCGACAGAGAATTTCTAAATGTATGTTCTGTGATATCAAAGAGAAATTTTAAGCCTCACTTCAAGGACCTTGCAGAGGTCCTAAATTGTCGTGGATTCAAATGTGTCCATTCATGATGAAACCCAGGGTTTTAAAGGGTGGGGGTCTGAATCCCTGAAGCACGCCCCCCCCCCCCCCCCCCCCCCCACGCTCCGAGTCAGTCCTCCCTAATTAGAAGCAGAGCCTCTTACAGGAAACAATCTTCCTGTCTGATGACTTCACCGCTAAATCCGTGCGTGAGATGGCGGTGACCTCAGCCCGTAGGTTTGCTCTGTGTTTTTAAACACCCAAACAAATCCCAGGAAAAGCACCTTGTGGTGACTGCAGCGCCTTCAGAGAGGATAGTGTGAACAGGTGGGAGGAGCTGAGCCTTCACGCCCCAGGCCTTTGGAGACGGTTTTCCACGTGCGTCTTGGCACTGATTTGTGTGTCATGAATGATTGTTGATCATAAGGTATGACTTAATAAAAAGAAAAAAGAAAAAAAAAAAGAACTTTAAAAAGCGTTTGCACGCTCATGTCAAGTCACTGAAACAAAACAGGTTGTGTGTGTCCTGAATCAGCTTCCAGTGGTGTGTGTGTGTGTGTGTGTGTGTGTGTGTGTGTGTGTGTGTGTGTGTGTGTGTGTGTGTGTCTTAAACACGCACGCTTGATTTGCTAAATTAATGCCTATTTGTCCCTGCTTTCATGTGTCTTCCTTGCAACACTGTGTTGTGTGTCTGGACTTGTTTTAGGCCCCTTCAAACACTTCTATCATGACCATTTTCCTTAAAGCATCAACTTGAAACAGAGCCAGATATAAAGCAGTAACAACACGCAGAGCCAGTATTTTTGGACGAGTTTGAAAGACTCTCAGAGAAGAAAGGCAGATAAATAATAACAGCACTAAAAGGAAAAGCATAATAAAGGCCTAGTTTTCTTAGGGAAGTGGGAGCTTTCATCTTTCTATAGCAGTAATGTTCTCAATGAGTCTACAGGTCTGTGTTTAGGCCAGCAGGCTTCGAGTGGCGCACATGAAAGGCTCCAGTCAGACTGTACGGACCGGGCTCTCGCTGGAATATGGTATCTATCCTCTCCTCCTCTCCTTTTTACTCCTCGCCTTTGCTGCCCCCCTCCTCCTGCGTGATAAAGGTAATGGGGTGCTGTGTGGCTCACTGTGACAGTAAACCATAGTAAAATGGCTGTCAATGCATTGCTCCCCATCCTCTATCCCCCCCCCCCCCCCCCAACCCCCCCATCTGAGGCCCCCAGGCTTTAGGAAATGGAGCATTATTTTCCTGTTTCCACGTCACAAGCCAGCCCCTTTGCAGCTGTTGCATGCTTTACAACTCTGTGTTTACAGGCACTTCAGCTAAAGGTCTCTCTCTTCCAGCGCCAAAACTCTCATATTTCACATTTCATAAATACGCTGTTTTCCATCTTTTTTTTCTCCCAGCCCTCTCATTGCTTGGGATTGCATTCATGGATTTTCAACAGTTTTTCTCCTTACATGTTGAGCCTTCACTTTCTCTCGCTAATGACTCCTAATTGGTGTGTGAGCCATGTGTGGGAGCAGGTAAAATGTGTTGCCAGATGGCTGTGTTCTTACAAAAGCCATATTTCACCTCGCTGCCTGTAGACTCATTTAATCATCACAAAAACAAAAAGATTAGACGCCGTGGATTAAAACGTGTGGAAGAGAACCGGCTCGTTGCACTTCTTTAAGCACTCATTCGATCACCTTTGAATTACACATATTAATGAAATCCTGCTTAGAATGAAATTATTTTAGTTCCACTTTATTGGGGATCCCCTGGAAAAAATAAATCTGCATTTTTTTTTTTTTTTTTTTTTTTTTTTAATGCCTGGAATTAAGCGTTTTTCTTCTCCCACACTAAATCCCCTCACACATTTGTTTTCCGTCCCACCCACTTCCCTTTATCTATTCGGCGCCCACCTCCCCATCTCCTCCCTTCCCCCTCGTCCTCTTCCTCTTTGCCTCAGCACTTAGAGGCTTAAGAGAGGGATGTACCACACCAGCCACTCCCATCTCACGGCCACCCCTTCCCGCAGCGTCGAATGGTACAGTCCTGCTTTGCATAAGTTTCCTCTGAGTGGTCGGTGTGTGGAGGCCAGTACTGAAAGAAATATTAGTCCCTTTTGAGCGGTTTGGATGTATGTGCAGAGAGACAGCTAGCGTGTCGCCGTAGTCTACCCTTATCTCTCAAACTATAATGTATTGCGCCTACCCTGTCCCTGGAATGGGCAGTAACTCTTTAATGTATTACTACAACGGGAAATCGGTGAGTACTCTCTTTGGGAATGTGTATGTGTGTGTCTGAGAGAGATGAGATCTAAGAAGTGTGTGTGTGTGTGTGTGTGTGTGTGTGTGTGTGTGTGTGTGTGTGTGTGTGTGTGTGTGTGTGTGCATGTGTCTGTGACTGTCAATCTGCTGCTGCATCTCATTGTAAGTTTTTGACTTTTTGACCTGTTTGTGTGTGTGTGTGTGTGTGTGTGTGTGTGTGTGTGTGTGTGTGTGTGTGTGTGTGTGTGTGTGTGTGTGTGTGTGAGATCATGCATGCCCGGGGCTCCTCTGTCTGATTTTCCATTGCATCAGTTAAAGCTGTGTGACAGTGCAATTAAAATAATACAGTTCGAGTGTTTCAGATGTGGGCTCAAACTTTACTTTTGCATACTCATACTTTGTAGCTCAATGTGAGTATGTAAATATTTTAGGCTACACTTGTGGGGGGGGGGGGGGGGGGGGGGGGGGGGGGGGGGCAATGTCATTTTAAATCCCTTTTCTCATGCACAGACTGAAATAGTGTGGCAGAATGTTTTTTTTTTTTTTTTTTTTTTTTTTTTTGCACTCTTGAATTTATTTTTACTGGCTGGTTGCTTCAGCTTCGAGACTGGGTTGAAATAATAACAAGTGGGAGTCTGGGAATGATTAAGGGAAAGAGGCTGCCTGTTGAGGTTAGACTTTCCTGTTTGCAGATTGAGCTCCAAGCACCAGTGTTGCTGTTATTCCATCTGTTTTTAATCACTTTGGCATTCTTGTCACCACAGGGAGCCTAATGTGATTTCTGAACTTCTCTGTAATGACCTCTTTGATTTTTTTTTTTTTTTTTTTTTTTGGGTTAGTCTAAAATTGTTTTCTGTCTGAGTATTTTCTTTTTTTGTCAATACATGCTTAATTGCGTGTCTCTGTGTGTGTGAGTTGTGGCACTTGGAGTGAAAATAACTGTTGAGCTGAGTGTTGTTTTGAGTAAACTTGTTGGTGACATTGGGTGTGCTTATGTTACATTTTGATTGTAAAAAGCGTGCAGTGGGCTTATAAATCTGCTGAAGGACACGGTTTCACAATGGGCGAATGAGCTTTGTAATGCAGTTGGGTAATCCTTCAGTAATGATCCTGTCATAAGCAAATTACGGCAGGCGATTTCCACCTGCCATCGCCGGTACTATTTTTACTATTATATAAAGGGCACATGCATTGGAAGGGGAAATAAAAAGGTTAGCTTTTTATGATATTGTAGACTGGAGTTTCAACTTTCCATATGACCCATCGCAGCATTTCCCCTTTTTGATCCCACTGCACAAAACACGACTTTGATCTTTCTTATATTAAGTATTAACAGGCTTGTGCTACAGTCAGTGATGGGGAGAAAATTGATAGCATGTGGACCGAGTGGGCAAACTTTATGATCAAAAGCACTTGTTAAACAACCGGCAGAAACTTTTCTTTTTAGTTGTCCTTGCAACTTCAAAAAAAAAAAAAAAGAAAAGAAAAAAAAAGAAGGGTCATACTCGTTCTTTGCATCAACTTGATCCACATTAATTTGTGATAATGCAGAGTTGCAGAGCAGGCTCACCATCTGGAGCACTGGGAGAATTCACAGTGGGCCATTGGCTTGTGAGTTGGTGGCACAGCACCAATACAGATGGAGCAACTCACTGATCTTTCTTCCGTTGCTTATTAGTGAGAAAGGGGGGAAAAAAATTGAAGCGAATGCCCTGCAGTGATTGTTAAACTCTTATTTTCATTTTTTTGGTTTTGCTTCACAGAAAGCTTCTCCACAAGAGCAAAAGACATAAAACCAGATCCGAGAGCAGTAAAAACACAAAGGATGCAACATGTTTTCCTTCAGAAGGAGATGAGCCTGTTGTTGTTCGTGTGACGCAACAGGTCGTGTTGTGCTTTAGAGCCAAACCTGATGACTTCCAAGTTGTGCACTGTGTGGAGCAAAGCAAGTCAGAGTGGGGGCATGCTTGTGTGTATCATGCTGACAATCATATTAGGTATTTATTTGGCAGATATGCTGATATTGATAAACACATTATATTGATGCTAATAGCATTTCTTTTAAACTGTGTTTCAGAATGCATCACTGCCCTCAAAATGGGCACAAGGATGTAAAACTGGTTGAGTTTTGGGTTCAGTCCTCATGTATTGAAGTGTCTTTAAGCATGACACTGAACTCCAAGTTGCTCTCAGTGGAGGTTGAGTGCTTTGTGTAGCAGCTGCTATGGTGTGTGTGTGTGAGTGTGTGAATGGGTAAATGTGACTGATGCCGTGAAACACTTTAAGATGGCTGAAGCAGTGGAAAAATTGTGCCATGAGTGTCTTTGATGACTGATTGAAGTTGATACCACAGATTATATTTTATTATGTTGCTCTTTCTTAGTAGTTTGTGAAGCTGCATTGAAAAGGGATGATGTGTGTGTAAGACAATTTTTTTGTTTAGCTTTCTGTTAACTAACAAACCTCAGCTATCTGAACGTTACACCACAGAGAGTTGATCTTTTTGTGGTTTTATTGTCACCGTTTTCTGCATCAGAATAATTGTAGTCTGGATTTCCGACAAAACATTGACAGGTGGTGCAAATATTGAACAACGCCCCTTCAAACAGGCTCAGCACAACAGGAGTTTGCAGACATATCCAATATTTAATGCACAGCTAAGTGTGGGAGATTTGGTCTTGAAACGAAATGCCCTCAGGATGTGGTTTGATGCCAAGAAATGACATACCTTACAAAACAGGACACGGCATTAACTTTTCCCTTTGAGCTTTTTGGCCATTAGCCTGATTTTTCCTTACATTTATTTTTCCCCCCCCTTTCCTTTCCCTTCCTGTTATTATGTTACGTCCTTTGTGGCGGCTGATGGATTGTTTTAACATTCGATATTTTGATCGGTGTGGAGCGAACTTCAAAGGCAGGTACCACAGGCTTGTGGACTTGGGAAGCTGAGCAGGATATATCCAGTCAATTGGAGCGCCACTGAAAGACTGAGCCAAGTTTTGGAGCTAGCTATTTTTTTCCCCCCACCATTAAAATTCAGTCATAGTGGGGGTTTTTTCATTCACTTATTGATGAGATACACTTTTTTTTTTTTCACCTTATTGTTGCCTTGATTTAAACTGTAATTCCTGGCAAGTTGAAAAGAGAAACATTTTGTTTACCATTAATATTTTCCGACACAAGAAGAGTTTCTGTTTATTTTCTGCGTTTCCTTATTTAGTTGAATACCTGCTTTAAACATCGGTTTTGGCTTTTACCATTAATTTTATCAAAGCAACACTGGCTGGAGCTCAAATAACCAGTGTTGGTCTGTGTTGTTGTGCTGAGCTGTGTGAGTGACGGCTTTTAATTAATGGCCTTGTAAAAGGAAGCCCAGGCGGGTCTTCTCTTCCATACGCCGGTGGAATGAGGCACCCGGTGTTTAGAATGGTTTATTAATGCTTTGACTGGTTAGCCCTGGGTAAAAAGGACAATTAGCATGATCCGCCGCCATATGCTGCCCATTGAGCATCTGACAGAGGCAAAAAGACAAAGGCCGAGCTCCTGTGCGAGACTAACCTGAGATCTCCATGGAACCACGCTCAACCGTGGTCACATGTGTAAGCCAGAGGACCCATGAGGGCTCCACCCCTCCCACAGCACTTTAATTACACACCCAGACAGCAGCGCGCCCTGCTCACTCAGCAAAGCCCGACACCGCCGAGTCCTACTGAAGCTGCGTTCCGGATTGATATTGCGTTCACGTGCAGCGAGCGACTCTTTTTAATTGAATTCGTGTGGTCGTGATGCACAGTTCCCATCAGCACTTTGTCATAAAGCAACTCGAGTAGGTAAACAAGTCCCATGGCGCGTCTGCACACAGTTTTGAGGAGTGAGCTGTCAACATGTGAGTGTGAAATCAAGCCGCTAAAAAAAACAAAAAAAGAAAAGAAGGATTTATCTGACAGAGTGTGGGGACAAAAGCTGGAGGTGTGCAGGTGGAATCTGGATTGCAGGCCTGGCTCTGATTACTGTTACACCAGTTACACGCAGGCCTGTCTGTGGGAGGGAGAAGTTTTCCGAACCTTTTCTCTCAGCTTCCCTCCCTCACCCCGTCTCCCTCCATCTGGAGTGGATGAAGTCAGAGACCACATCGCTGGTGTTTGGCCTCCTGGCTCTTTGATCCTGCCGCCCCTGCTTGGCACACACTCACAGCTGTACAACAGCACGCCCATTGTAGCTCTCCTTTCCACCGGCAGCTTGCAGGTACAAGTGAAAAGAAAGCAAAGCAAGGTGTTTTTGTACCACTTATTTGATTTCTGACTCTCTGGGAGCCGCTGTAATTTGCAAGGCATTTAGTGAATGCATGTAAGAGGGTATCATTATACTTCCATTAGAGGTTGAGTTGATCTGAAATGCAAATACTCCTGATAATCCACTACTCCCTTCATGAGCTTGATTGCCTGTAAGTCATTAAAGTGTGTGTATATTTGTAGTTTCGGGCGCGGTGGCTGCAGTACATGTGTTTGAATTGTCTGTGCACTCTTAAGATCACATGCGGTGATGTTTTGCATTTTCAGCACTTTATGGGAACTGAAAGCTGATTGTTTTCATCATCACACTCCATCACACTGTGTGTGACAGTCAGGCCTTGATATTGTACACTTTCATTTATGCACACAGTGTTGTACTGTTTGGTTCCTGTAACATGTGTGTTTTCCTTGCAGGTGTACGCACCGTCTCCAAACTCAGAAGACTTCAACAGAGATTCCCCGTCGTACTCCTCTCCTAAACCCTCCAGCAGTATGTTTGCAAGCACTTTCTTTGGTAAGTTCAGAGCAAGGTTTCACATTCGTTCTGCAGATTTTGTTGAGTCTTTAGGTGGAACTCAACTTAACATTTTTTTGTTAAATCCAGAAATTGCACAGACTATGAAATTTGGTATTTTGTCATTATTTAGTTGTTTTGGACGGTGCCATTTAGGTTGATATGATCAACCGCATTATAGGTTGTTACTACAGAGATTAGGTTCCTTTAGAAATATTTTTTGAAGTGTAAATCTGTGCCCAGGCTGTATTTCAGTCTGACAGCCAGACGTACAGACTCCCTGTTGGCGTTAGCGTTGTGTTATCTCAGCTGCACTGAAGACAGAGATCATGTTTCAGTTGAAACAGGAAAAAAAAAATCAAACACACTCCTTGGATGACCCCCTAGTAATGAGGGTACAGTTGGAGGTTTTCTGCTTTCTGGCACATGTTTTCACTTTCATTTCCAATCACTTACATAATAAAATGACGTGTCTGTTTGTATCAGATGGTACCCACAGTTCCACTGACCCCTGGAATTCGTCCAATGGGATCAGCCAGGCTGGTTATGGGGGGATGCTCGCAGGAT
The DNA here is from genome assembly GCF_902148845.1 of Salarias fasciatus. Lineage (NCBI taxonomy): Eukaryota > Metazoa > Chordata > Actinopteri > Blenniiformes > Blenniidae > Salarias > Salarias fasciatus. Next base: position 21,325,608 of record NC_043745.1, read on the forward strand.
CGTCATCTCACATGCCACAGTCAGGAAACTACAGCAGTCTGCACTCTCATGACCGTTTGGTAAGAGGCATCAATCACTCGTACATAATTCAGCATATAAATAAAGGGCAAATAAATCCCTAAGCTCTGATTTGCTTTTTTTGATTTATGCTTTTCATATCTTTTTTTCATCCATTTTTAAATTCTAATAAAAAAAAAAAGATAATATATCATGTTCTTTTCTGTGAGTGGCTTTGTTTCAATCAAAACTCTAACGTGTATTTGTCGCCTGAATTGCGTCTCTGCCCCCCCCACCTCCGCCTCCACAGTTGGAGCGCGCTTGTGCGTCTTTAGTTGTCGTCTGGTTATTTTCAGTGAAGGCACTGCTGACCGGAGCCTTTGTGTTCGTGTTTGATCTGGTCTCGTCTGCCGGCCTGTTTCAGCTGGCAGGGCATCACAGGGAGCCTGCAGATGCTGCCGTCCCTCCCTTTATCTCTTTCCCTCCCCCCGAAGTTAACTTTTGCTCCATCACAGCCTGGACCGTGTCAGAGGAGATGTATGATTTAGACCATGAATAAGCTCTTTATTTCTCGACAAATAAATTCTGTTCTGTTTGTTTTTCCTGCTTCAGAATTACCCCGCACACTCAGTCTCTCCAGACATCAACGCCAGTCTTCCTCCCATGTCCAGCTTCCACCGGAGCACCAACAGCACTTCGCCATTCGTCACCGCAGCGCACACTCCATCCGTCAACTCCGCCGACGGGGTCATGGGTATGTTTTGATGTTAGCAGTTCAGCTACCTGCTTGAAACGATGAGCTCATTGGCCCCCAGTTGAATCATAGCCGCGCGTCCGTTCTGTGAAGGCAGTAAGTCATGCAGTCGGACAGCTGCTTTGTTTGCCGCGACCACTTTTTTTTATCTGAGTGTGCAATAACAAAGAACTCCTCTGTGTTTTCATAGCTGCTGCAAACCGCGGGAACGCTGCTGGGGGCTCGCAGACTGGAGACGCACTGGGCAAGGCTTTAGCCTCGGTGAGTCACGGCCCAGGTTTAACCCGGGCTGTACGCCATCGCACCGGGCATCCATAAAATAAGAAGAGATCTGTTCAGGAGTTATGAAACTGAGATCAACCGATGGAAGTTTGTTTATCACAAATGTATTTTATTCCCTGGGTGGCATCAGTGTGGTTTTAGCATCTCAAAGGAAGTCTTTGCATTTCTACAACAATAACATCTTGTCAGGATGTGAAGCTCATGTCTCACTTAAGTGTGATTGAGTTGCAGCTGTGAAACAAACAAAATAATGGCCCCTTTTCTCTCGGAATAAAGTGACCTCAGTTATCAGGTCGGGAATTAAATACTATGCTGACTTGATTAAAACAAGCCCGGAGGACTTGTTTTTAGTTGTTTTTTTTGTCCTAAGCCTGGATAATTGTGGGCTTAAACTAAGAGTATTCAAGAAAGGCAACTGTAAATAAAAATGCCTCCAAAGCCGTTGGATTACACTGCAGTCGGGAAGAACAGCCATGGATATCAGTGACATCCTGTAATGGTTTAATCCGTGGGATTATTTATATTGTGACTTTTTCAAATTCTGTGTCAAACAACAGCTGAGTCACAGGTGGACGATAACTCCTCGATTTGTGAAACACAAATTAACAATGAGTTGTGTACAAAAGTTAGCCGAAGGTAGCTGTTTATGTTATCCAACCTGAGTCTAATTCAATTCAATGCAATTCAGATTTATTTATATAGCACCAAGTATAATACAGTCATCAGCAGGAACTTTGACAGAGAAATACCCAACAGCTGTTTTGGCCTCAAATCCATTGACTGGAATATCTGTTTTGTTTTTTAATTGTACAACTATGTTATGTTAATGAAATGACTGACTTTCAAAGTCAGTTTTTTGATATTTTATCAAAATGTGTTCGACATGTTGCGTAAACGTCATGCGATCATTACCGTTTTTGTTTTATAATATAGTTTTTGAATTATACTCACAGCTTAAGCCGTTCTGTTGGGAGGAATCTTTCTGGCCAGTTCGAATCCAAATTATGAGAGTTCAGGCATGGTAATAACAAATTAAGTCCTTTATATTTGCAGACTCAATTCTATTAGCATGACAAAGCTGGAGTGAAATGGACACGGTTGGACCGGGGTGGGGGTGGGTGGACGGATCAGGGGGCACAGGGGAGTTTATAACTGCTGTGGCTCAACTCCACGGGCCCCCCTTTGTAGGGCTTTTGTTCTCCACCCTTTTAAATTGGCCGTGCTTATTGGCCCCTTGCCGCCTGCGGGAGCGTAACTGATGATGAGGCGGAGCTTCATTTATTCCAGTAAAATGAGCCATGTTTCACTCTGAATGCGGCGTTCGTAGCCAGGGAGCGAGAAGAATAGAAAGTCATATATTGTCAGGTCAGAAGTCACAGTTATAACCAGCGTGCTGTTGAGAACCTGAGGAATATTTGGAGATCTGTTTTGAGGTTCTTGCTGGTTTCCGACACAGTGATCACCGCGCTATTAATCCTGCTCAGCTCTGTGAGTAAAAGCAAGAGTAAAAGCACAGCATACTGAGGCCGTCTGCCCTCAAAGAAGAGCTCAAATGGTCATTCTTCCTGTAGACAACAGCAGATCCTCCTCCACACTCAGTGACACACTTTAGTGAAACCTCTGTCCTGATAGTCCAAGTTGATTGAAAGACTAAAGCCCCGAGATCAAGATTGAATAAGGAGATTATTAATAATGAGTGCATTCTATCATCCTCACAGAAGTGGAATGGTTTCCTGCAAGCTCAGTGTGATCTTAACTTGGAGGAGAAATCTCTGTGTTTTGTTGTTTTTGTTTTGTTTTTTTTTCCCCCTGCTGCTAATTAATCAGGATCTAGTCGTAATACCCGGACTTTTCTGAGACATGTTCCATTTTGGCACAAATATCCTCCTGTTAAGGGAGGGGGAAATCAGGGACGTGTTTGTACTTTAATCCAGCATTTGTTTAAACAAATGAAATCCCAGTGAAGGTTCTGAAGACGTAATCTCTTGGTTCCCATGTGATTGACGTGTCGTCCTAAAACTCAGTGACCTCAGTGTAACCTGCCAGACCGGCCTGCAACGCAGTGCTTTGTTTTCACCATAAACCTGAATCAGCTTTGAATGTATTATTCCCTTTCAGATAAAAATGTTTAATGCATACCTTAATAGAAAAAAAGAGAAAATATTTCAATATATTGTTCACCGCAACAGGATTTCCGGGTTGGTCTCCTGCACCGCTTGGACCACAGTGCTATATTGACTGGAGTAATGCGGACAGTGTCTTTTGAATAAGAGAAAAGCAGGCTTTGTTCTGAAAAGGGTTAAAGTGTTTACGCGCTTGTGTTACAGTGTCTTTATGTCAAAATGGTGAAGGAAACGCACTTTATAGCTTTCTTGTATTTACATAAATTATGTCAGATCATATTCTTTGAACTGCCTTTCATATTAAGTTTTTTTATTTGAGAAGAACATCAGTGTTTTTCTGTTTTGGATATAAATAATATCCTGGAATATTATGCTTCAGTTTAGAGAGATTTAAATTTCCCCCACGCAGTATTTTTAGCTTAATCTGTGAATGTCTCTTGGTGCTGGTCTTCAGCGGACTGACAGATAAGAGTTTAGACAACGTGCAGCATGAGTAACACATGAAACTGAGTATTAAGTGTTCGTTTGGCTCAGGCTGTGCTGTGAGCACAGATGACTATTAACAGCTCATATGTATGCACCGAGCATGTTTATGGCATTCCTGGCAGTAAAAATCTTTATAATTGATGACATAGTTCTGGCTTGGAAATGGTAACAGCTGTAAAAAAAAAAAATCAAATGAGAAGAAATGTGCAATTTATATTGTATTTTTATGCTCCTGCTGCGGATGAATCTCATTTTTCACTCTCATTTCCTCATTGCTTCCACAGATTTATTCCCCTGACCACACGAGCAGTAGTTTTCCCTCCAATCCGTCGACACCTGTTGGTTCCCCGTCGCCTCTGACAGCCACAGCAGGTGCTGGCTCAGCAGGCACCGTGGTGACTGCTGCCGGCACCCCGTCTGGAAGGCCAGGTAGAGCACCAGTGTTTGGATTTTCATTTCATCTTATACACTAGATATAACCCGATGTGAAGTGACAATACGCTTGTCCAAAACAGCCCAGTATTATTTTTTAAGTTGCTATTGGTACATTGAATTGTGTAGGACTTTGGTTTTTCGCCTGGAATTAGTCTAATTTAACATGTTGGCCAACTTTTGGTCGTGCAACTGCAAGGGCAAGCGTGAAAAGGCAAGTCGGATGCTTCTCCAACCGTTCTCCTTCTTATGATTCACGCAGGCGGGGCCCAGCAATATAAAAGACTCACTGGCGTGAGATATAAATTGGAGGGTGTGGCGATTAATGAATTCACTTACATGTCATTGTTCTCGTCTCTCAGAAACAGCTGTGTCAATCGCATCGACGCATGATCACAATAGCTCAGTAGCTAAAGGAGATATCTCCACCATATCAGCTCACATTTTGTGGACCTAGAATCCAAGAAAAGGAGGTGATGGCAATCATGATTTATATGCTGCTGTAATCTTTCATATTAAAAAAAGCGCAGCGCTGATTTATGGCAGTCTGATCTGCGTTGCAGCAGCAGCCTCGTGACTTTTGCATGTAATTTCATAAAGATAATCAAAGAAGACTGAGCTGCACTTTGATGCTCACATCAAATGATTCACATCATACAGTCCTGATTTTCATTCACAATAGTGCAGATTTAATTGACAACCTGAAACACCAGGCAGTCTATAGCAGTTGTCCTCTCTAATAGAACCTGCAACATGTTGACTTCTGTTAAAAGTTAATAGTTGAGAATTTCTCAAACTTCTTTGAATCTGCTTTTGGCTGTCATTGCACCAAGACAGACAGCTCTGTGGCTTTAATTATTTTAGCTACTTTTGCTCTGTGTTGCATTAGTTGGATTAATTATAGCCTAAGCAGAGCAAATTGTGGAATGTTTCCCTAATTCTTAATTTAATACCCCTTTTAGCTTTAGAGTAGCTCTAATCGCGCCGTACTCATTCTGTGAGCCGGGGCAGTTAATGCCATTTTTACACGAATCCTTCCTAAAACAAAGCTTACTTTAGTCTGGGATAAGACTGCACATCCTTGGAGTTGCCAGTTTTGATGAGGATTTCAGATGGCCAGCAAAAAAAAACAAAAACTAGAATTAATTTGCAAGTGAACATGTTTAACTTTAATCTCCAGCAAAAGGGGGACATGTCAAAGATTTATCTTCTGTTTGTTCCCTGTCTTCCCTCCAAGAGCAACCAACCTAATCAGGTTTGTGTTCCATCCATCTTCTGTGCCAGTTTATCTAAATCAGTTTCACTGGAGCCAGCGGCCCCTGGCTTTGGGTAATGGCGGTCTACACCCCGCACAGGCCGCCGGTCCATCGCAGGACAAGCACAAAGAATCGTACATACATCACACCTGCAGACACATTCGAGTTCCACTGCCTGAGAGAACAACAGAGTACCCCAAGGATGTTTTTGCTGTAGGGCAAAAGTGCTCACTCCTGTGAAATTTGTGTTTCAAGGTCATAAACAACAAACAACACAACTGCTGTTTTAAAATTGATAACTGTTTGGTATCTACAACACATCATGGGCGTCATTTTCAGGGCTTAAGAAATGCTCCGCATTGACTCCCACTGACATCATGCACTAGTTTTGGATGTCATCTCCTTCAGAGGGCTTTTGTTCATGCTCATAAATTTAGATGTTGCTCACAAATGCTTTCAGAATTAAACAAGCCATGGGACACTATTGTATAAAAAAGTGTCATGTGGGTAACATTTAAAAATCCTACATAAGAAGTGTTCAAAGTAGACTTTGAGTTTCAATAATTGGGTAAAACCATCTTTTTGTAGTTGTTCTCACCTTACCTTGTAATAAGTTGCATTTGTATTGTTGAGACGTTGGTTGTTGTGGAGGCGCAGAGTTTTGAAATTGTGGATATATGGAATAACAGGAAACAGGAATGTGGTTATAAACAGTACGTCCAGGCAGACATCCGAAGGTTTGTAGGTTGCTGTTTTTTTTAAAGTGCAGAGAAAAGACACGTATATAGGTGAACATGAACCGTCAGGCGTGTTGACAGAGCCGAAAGAGTAATGGAAAGAGAGAGAGGGAGGACAGTAAGGGAAAGCCCGGTGTGTTGTTTTAGCAGGCAGTTGTGTCATGTGTGGTAATGGAGTGGCGACAGCTGTCTCTACGTATGCCCCCCTCATGCTCAGCTGTTGCCCTGCCCCATGGACAGCTGTTCCTCCAACACACACACACACACACACACACACACACACACACACACACACACACACACACACACACACACACACAATACGCACAGACGAGGCAGCAAAAGGGTCTGTTTATTTGCCAAAGGGTGAAGGAAGGTGGCTTTGACTCAGCTGATGAGGACAACAATGACAACTCTCTCGACCTATTTACAGTGTGGCGTGCCGCACCTGGCTGCACTGTGCTGGCATTCGCCATCACTCAGATATGGGGGAGAAATCATAAAATGGCAGATATTCATAGCAGGGAATGAACTGAAAAAAAAAACACACAAGAAATTGTACCTCAGTTTAGTGTTAATATTTGTCGATTTTGATCATATTATGAAGAGAAATACATCCGCATTATTGTTCTGAGGTTAAAAAAAGAGTGATTCTTTAAATGTGTTCTAAAATTTGACCCGCTGTTGATGTTAGTCTCAAAGTCCATTCATCATTAGGATTACTCCCCTCCACAGCACATTACTCAAGAACGGTTGGTTCAATTAGCCCTCTCTGGAGCACGTGAGCAACTGAAGCCTCGGGCTAATTTTTCATAGCCGCCAGCCAGCAGAGGCTCATGTGAAGTTCCTGTCTCAATCACCTGAGAGAAGGCTGCTGTCGAACAGAGACGTTTTCATTTCCTCTCTCCCAAAGTCACTTTTAATAGTCTGCTAATTAAAATCTGCTTTTTATCCAAAGCTGTGTGTGTGTTAAACATTAGAACTAAGTGCGGAGCGCCACAGACGTTCACTCAGACACTTCATTGGATTGAACTAAAGGTACATTTTCGAGTATTTGTGAAAAATGTACTTAACTGCTTTCCTCGGAAGCCTTCGTGCTACGTTCATTAATTTATCGTCGTTTATTCTGTTTTCTTCAAAGCGCCCGCTGGACAATTGATAGTAAAACTTTACATCATTCATAAAACTGCTTCACACACTGTAGTTCTCAAAATACCATTTTAAATTAGGGGAGAAAATCAGAGAAAATCCTCTCAGCACTATTTCACGAAATAATTTTCCTAATTTTTCCTGCATTATCCACTGCAGTGGTTTTCTGAGTATTAGAGAATAACACCCATAGTAGCAATTTGGAATCAGACTCAGATTTCTCTGTGAAACACAGCCTGTAGATTCCATTCACAGGGATGTAGGCTGGGTTTGGCACCCGTCCACCGTAAAAGACGAGCGGAGCTCAGGGAGCCCTGAGCTGGAACCACCACGGACACCTTATCCTGTAAATAACCTGCGCTGGTTCATTTTCATCAGAGTCCATCAAGGTGATTTGATTGTCGTGCGGTGCATTGCCTCCTGTTGCACATGGCAGGCAGGTTACTTGGGTTATTGTACTTCGGAAAATAAAAGGAAGAAATGCACTGCAGCTGGAAAATGTGATCAGCAGATGTAGATTCCTTTTCTCTAATTCACACCAGATCAAATCAGCTTGATTTGATTTGCTTTCCTGTACTGGCCTGTAGATCTTTTTTTTTTTTTTTTTTTTTTTTTTTGGCTCAAATGAAAGCACACTTCTTCCAGCCAATAGTGGATTGTAACCTTGAGGATCTTCAGTTTCTCTAAATTTAGGTCACGGGATTAAAGTGCATAGTTTTTCATTGCAAGTAAAAAAAAAAAAAAAAAAAAAAAAAAAAAAGCGGGGATTTGGCTGAATTAGATTTAGCTTTTACAGGAAAAATAGGCATGAATGAAACATGTGCACTCAGATGTTTCCAGATGTGAATCCTGACAAACTGACCTCCTGCCAAAAAGGTGTTTGACTGAAAAAAAAAAAAAGAATAAATGAATGTAAAAGAGACAATGTGTCAGCTGTGCAGTCAAATGTTCTTGTAAGAGTGAGGTTGATTGAGCCCCGATAACTGCTTTATTTCCTTCATCAGAAGAAACTGATCATGACCACATGGCAAGACGCCGTCCAGCCACACTCCTCGCCATACAGATGTGCTTTTACACGTCCAAATTTCTCTGGAAATTAAATGTGGTGAAAACCGAAGTTCAGACTCAGTTTAATCTGTATTTTTGCGGTTGTGTGTCCCCTCACAGCCGTGCTCATTGTTGTGCAGACTCAGTGTACGTTTCATGGTGGAAGTGGGTGTTAGTCAAACCCTCCGCTGGCTCGTGTGTCAGGATGCAGTCCAGCCGTCAGGAAATGATGCAGTTGAACCCTAAAAGATAAAAATATCTCCTATAGAACAACATGGAGCCAGAAAATCAGGATGTCAGTGTGTTATGACTGCGTGTTATTGTGTGTGTCAGTCCGCCTTTGTGTCCTGTGCTCAGCAAGACGAAGCTATCGGACTTGCTGATACGAAACTGAATCCAAGGATCACCAACGCTGACTTTCATGTTCTTTCTCATCAGGCACCAACCAGTGGGCCCGCTCCGGTGGACAGACTCCCTCCTCACCGAATTATGAGAACTCCCTTCACTCACTGGTAAGCTCCATGCGCACCTCGTCCTCCAGCGAGCGCGGGATGTGATGGATGCTCACTTCAGATAAGCTGCCCATGAAGGACTGAGCTAGCGTTACACGGAGATTCCTGTCCGACAAATGTTTTGCTGAGGAAGGCGGGGGTCGAGGGATAACCAAACTGAACAATACCTGTCCCTCGGGGTTCGCCATCTGTCCCCTCCTCTCCGGGCCGGGACAAGAATGACAGTTGGGGGATGGGTTTAGTCAGGGAGGGGGGCTGGTGTGGGGGTGGCAGCTGTTTGCTAAACCACTTCACCAGAATTCCTTTGCTGCTATGTGGCCAGAGCGAAGGATCGGATTTCACCGATCTCACTACCTGCTGCACACGTCGTCTGTTTACATCAGGTCAGCTGTTCAGTTCACAAATAAAGATGCAAACCATTAGACGTGGATATTGTTCTTGTTAACTACTAAAAAACACATGGAGAATATGGTCAAAGCAAAGCTCCAACGGTTCGTTTTTAAAAGTGTTCTTTAGATTATTTTCTAATGGACTTTGTGGTCAGTCAGAGCGACTGTCCCATGTTTGTTCCAGTAAAACGTTACTTGTGTCGCTGTCAATTGAAGGTTGATAAAATGTCTTGGAAACGCTTTTGTCAACCGTAACTTTTCTCTTTCTCTTTGTTTTTGATGCCTGAAGAAGTAGTTTGTAAAAAGACCTTTTATATTTGATCAGATGAGCAGTGATTGTTCCGTCTCTCATTCAGATCATTTACCATTGACTAACTCAACACAGTCATCAGGTATTAGTTGAAATTGTTAAAAGAAAGAAAAAAAGAAGGCTGCCATGACTTTGCTCACAATCTTATCAGCTTCAATCATTCAGTCGGCCACTTGTATGCAAAGAGGACATTAAGCACGTAAATGTTTCCTCCCACTCTGCCTCCAGCTTTGTTCGTGTCCTCATGGCCGCTAAAGATAAGTGAGACTCCAGGAGAATAGTACCAGATAACCTGAATATCTTGTAAAGCAAAGTGAAAAGAAAACGCACACCGTGTGTTTTGCAGTTTCACATCATGCAAATGCATTTTGTGACATTTTTATATTTCTGCTCCGTGTATTTTGATGTTCAGAGTACATACACAGGTTTAGATTTTTCAGCAACAAAAATAATAATAATCATAATTTAAAACACATTAAGCGTAGGATTGATGTGTCCAGATAAATTTCTTTTTTCACAACAGATTCACATTAAAGAAATGGTTAGCCGACAGGTGTGAAATATTAAATCCCACTTTTCTACGTTGGGCAGTGGTCTCATGTTATCATGTGGGAAAGTAATTATATGGTGTGCAGAAATATAATATCAGTGTGAAAACCTGCTGCCTTAAAGAGAATGAGCACTTTACTCGGGTGAAAGTAGCTCCAGCGCAGAATGAGCTTTAAAAACTCTTTGTTCTAGGTTTTGGGAGACAGTTGGGCTGATAAGTGGTTAAATATTCCATTACAGGTTTTGATACGACTGGTAGAGATGAAGCAACACTTGCACAAGATAAGTTTGACAGTGAGTTGAAATACAGAGCATTGCTTTCAGGGTTATTAAAAACATTGGAAAGTCCCTTAAGTTCTAGGAAACAGTGATGAAGCTCGTTGAGGATCAGATTACTATTGAAATGATTAATCCTGTTAGCGGCCTGGTCCACCACCAGTATGTTCTATTAGTTTTAGACAAAAATAAAAAAAAACCTTTGATCCTCTAAAAAGCGTTCTTTTAAGTGTCTGTTTGCCTCGTAATGCTTAGATGTACGGGAAAGCACAGCTGGATAAAATGATTCTAAAAAGACAAAGTAATGGCGCACAGCTTTTACTAACTATAACCTTTATTCCAGCTCAGAAAAGACCAAACACAGAGCCGGGAAGTGTTGGGTGATGAAAAGTTTTGTGCACTGTGGTAAATGTGATGTGTAAGATGTGTGTGATGCTGTTGAGGTTATTAAATGTGCAAAAAGCAAAACATTTTCATGCTTTGAAAGTGAATGGTCAGCAGCTGTGCGCTCGCTTCCAAATCCCCTCCTCCTCGTCTCTGTGCCCTCATGGAAACAATCTTTATCCATAGTACTGTGTGTTTGTAGTATTTATAGATGCTGATCTTTTTTTCATAATTCTCTCTTATTCTTATTTGACTTTGCCAGAAAAACAGAGTTCATCAGCAGTTACATGAGCATCTCCAGGATGCCATGTCTTTCTTAAAGGATGTCTGCGAGGTACTTCTCGGTAGAGCCTTCTCTCATTCCGTCTCATACATCTCTGCATCCCTCGTTTTTGTTTTCTCACACATGGTCTGACTTTCAGTCTGCGTTCTTCGTAGTTAAATGCAGTTTCATGTTTACTGCCTTTGTTGACTTATTGTCACATTATGTTTTCATGTTGTTTCAGCCTTTCCAGCTTGCAGTAATCAGCTTAGATGCAGATATTATTTCCTCAATGAATTGTTAAGTGGCTGCAGCGCCTCTGTCCATTATTTGGTCTAAAAACAAATGAGGACATGTGTTGAATTTTACAGCTCAAGCTGAAATGGCTCATTTGATCTTACTTTTGAATTGCCTTCTTTATCTTATGTTTCATTTTTTTTTTCTTTTCCAAAGTCCACACCATACAATCAGCGTTTTCAATGTTTTATTTTTTTTTTTTTCCTAATGTGCTTATACTAAGCTGCTCTGTCCTTTTTCTCTCTTCTCCCTCTCCCTCACCCTTCGTTCCTCAATCCCTGTGGTCCTCTCAGTCCCGAATGGAGGATCGTCTGGACAGATTGGATGACGCCATCCTCGTCCTGAGGAACCATGCAGTGGGCTCCACCGCCAGTCTGCCCAGCGACATCCACAGCCTGCTGGGACAGGCACAGAACGGGCCAATAGCAGCCATCGGACCAAACTTTCCCGCCTCTGCATTGGTTCCCAATCGGACCGCAGCGATGGTACGATAACTTCTCAAAAAGTCTGTAGCTCTTGGGTTAAATGTGGCGGAAAGTATTTTTCTTAAGTGAATCCTTCTTTGGTGTTTTTCGATCTTCGCCACACAAGATTCCTCAGCCACCTGCTCGGAGCGGGTGCGCTGCCATGTGTTTTAAAAAAAAAACTCGGCGTTTTCCACATAAGAAGTCCTGAATTTATACAGACATATTTTCCATAAGTGTAATGGCTGGCCTGATGCTCGGCCTCCTCTCCCGGGCCGCTGTATACACAGGGGCCAAGGAGAAATGAGAAAAACAGACGCAATGAAGCGAAGTTGAGCTTTGGTGTAGGAAGAGTTTTTGTGTTTTGTTGCTTTTCGAGTTAAAGCGGGGAGCCTCTTGAGGAGGACGGGAATGCAGGTTTGGGTATAAATCACGGCGCGTTCACCCATCCTCCATCCGAGGCATTTCATTTTCAAGAGCCAGGAGATTTGAACACATCTGCAGTGGAAATTAAAATGGGGCGGCTCGTCCATCTGTAATCCAGAGGTGTTTGGAAATAATTTAGGTCACACACAGTATGAAAACACAAACATGAAAAGAGGGGGGGAAATCAATCAGTTTTAATGTGTGCAGAAGTTTGGATTAAATTTGTTGATGAAAGATTGAAAACAATAAAAGGAGAAAATAAGCAAAAGGAGATCCCATATATATTCACTGGTATTTTATGATTTCGAGTACTGAAGTCCTCTGATTAAAAACAATGTTGTGACTGTTGTAATTCATTGTTACATTTAAACTCAGAATTGTCTTTGTTTTTAAGTAAAACCATGAAATGCTTTGTTTGTTGTAATGAAAATTCTTTTTCATCACACATTGTTCAACTTAGAAAAAAATCCCCAGAACAACTCCCTAAAGACAGTATTTAAAATCAAATAGATCCGCAAGGATTGTTTTTGTCTCTTGATTTATTTTCTTTAGTGTGATTGTTTTTAAATACATTTGTTGTCATTCCGATTTAATAGTTTAACTCCAGTTTTGTTTGCCAGAAGCACTTCCATGAAGAAAAGTGACAAATTGTGTCAATAGAGGATCTTAAACCGGAGCATAGATGGACAACGAAACCTGCACCCTCCCAGAGAGCCAAGTTATGATCAGACACTTAGAGCCAATAAAATAGTTGGGATTTATGACTGCAGATTTAATATGAGAGTATTTGGTGTTTTCTTTTTTGAAAATGATGAAAAATCAAACATGATTATTCTGTCCTTGGATAAATTGGTCTATTTATAACATGAGAGAAACAAATGTGGATAAAAATTACATGCTGGAATATTCTTTGGCTGAAATTTAAAGCAGTGGTAAAAAATAAATTTGTTTCGGTGCAGGTTTTCTTATTATTATTTCAGAGCTGCTTTCTTCTGCGTGGTTTGTTGCTGTCTTTGCAGCAGACGCCCGAGTTTGTTCACTGTGTCGTCTGTCAATGGCTGTTTTCACCGCATCGCCCGAGCTGGTTTTGTCCCCTAACAAGGATTTTTCTGTGGTTGTCACAGGCGCTCAGTTTGATGTATTTGTTACAGAGAGCTGGGCTGTGGCAGTGATGTTGACCGACTGCGACTGTGAGATAGAACATACTGTGTCTGCGCTAACACAGCGCTTCCTGTGTGGGAAGAGGTCCCCTCAGACGGGGCTCAGCAGCCCCTGCGCGGCGCAGCCACAGGGTTTTTTACTCCAACTGACACCCCGCCCTCTGCCCCCTTCCCCCGCTTTTCAGCACTTCTTTTTAACAACCCAGGAAATCTGAATCGTTGGAAACGTGTGTCTGAACCCTTGGCCTCCACCCAAATAGAGGTCCTCAGCTGTATGGTAATCAGCCTCGGCCCTGAAAATGGCAGCGTTCTTTTCTTGCCAGACCCCTGGTTTCCCTCCTCCTCCCGTAGACAAAGAGTTGTTTGGACACCTGTTGAGAGCGCAGCAAAGATTAGCGTCGCGCCGAGGAAGGGGAGGATCTCGGAGCGGTGAGGTTAACAGAGGCCAACAGTGACTTGGAATCACATTCCAGGAGAAAAGGAGGAGACATAGCCTCCACCCTCGGTGACGATTCCTCCGCCTTCTCCCCGGCCCTCAAAGGGCAAATCAAATAGCTGGAGAACATGTGGAATAGGAGGGACGCTGTGGTGCAACATGGTGGGAGTCGACCATCTTTCTGTTATAAATGTGGACAGAATAACAAGGGAACGGCCAGACTTTAGAGCGGGACATCTTTTGAAGAGAATCTTGTCTCATTTCAGACTCATAAACTAAGACTCTGTGTTCATAGTTGTGGTTGCAGAGAGCTTGACCTGAGGATTTGGGCAAAATGAAGCACAACAACGACAGTAAAATAGGTTATATAGCTGTCTTTAAATAAGGCTTTTTTAAAATAGTGTTATAGAGTTATTTTTTTTTCCTCGTTTTCTGATTTAGACTCTACAATAGCATTGTGGAGCGAATCATCACAGTAGGCCGTCATGTTGAGAATGACAGACTTGAATGATGATTAAACTGTAAACTCATGCTGTTAAATGATTGGACAGATACAAATAGACTAAACCCTGAATATCTGGAACAGTTCACTGGCACATGGAGGGTTCGGGTCCCAACCCACCTTATAATGGGGCCTAATTTAGGGTTTCTTTTTTTTCTTTTTCAAATTGGATTGAGTTTATCTTCCATTTTTGGCTTTTACCAGCTCTCTTTTCTCGCTTCAAAGTGTGCCGTTTTATTTAGCGTCTCTACAGAGCGTCCGCTTCCTTTCTTCACGTGTCCTTCCTGTCTGTGTGGCAGCAGGGTGGAGATGACGCTGCCAGCCTGAACGACAGCCATGGAGGCCTGCCCAGCGTTGGCTCCACATCCAGCACTGAGCTCAACCACCAAGTGGAGACATTCAGAGGTCAGATACTGCGCCGAGTCAGTCCAACCCGTTATCTGGCTGACATTCTGCAGCATGGGTGTGGATGTCTAAAACGCTTTGTTTATTTATTTATTTATTTTGTCTTCCCACAAAAGGTCTCGCTGCGAGCCTGGCTGGTCAGGTGCCTTCCGCCCTGGAGCTGAAGGTGGAGAAACAAGACAAGGACGACATGCACGACAGCCTGACCGGCGACGACAAGTCGGACGACGAGAGCGACAGGAGAGATATGAAGACGCCCAGAGCAGGGCCGCGCACAAGGTGAGAGCGTTCTCACCGGGGGTGATACGTAGTTATTACATTCAGGCACGTCGAAGCAGTTAAACATCTAAAATATGCAGGACACTGCTGGCCCAGGTGTAAATCTCTGTGGCACTTATAAATCATTATTGTTTTTATCTTGTATTTAACATCTGTTTATGTTCTACCACACAGAGAATCTCACTCTCTGTTTGCAGTTACCATTAAGAACGTGTGCCGAAGGGTGCAGAACTCATGTAACTTGAGATGCTTCGTGATTCTACAAACTTTAGTCCAAACGGAAACAGTGTTGCACAGAGGATTTCAGTTCAGTCATTCATTGCATTTGCTGCAAACATAGCTGTTTTACATGTCGTTATATTTTGCAGCAGAAGGCATCATTAACGTAAGAATTGCATCTGAAAGTTTTCAGGTTTTAAATTAAATTCCCACAATGCAGTGCCTTGCACTTAAACAGAAGGGGAACATTTGGCGTGGTGGTTATTTATAGATGATGCTGTCATTTTACTGGTTTGGCTCACTTAATATCAAATTGGGCTGAATGTGGTCCCTGAAATAAAACGAGTTTGACAGCTCTAAGTTTATTGAGTTTCAGTCTAATTTTCCATGAAATCTTTAAAAAGAGTTTTTTTGTTCAGTAGTTCAGTGCAAGTAGTAACAGCCACACTCGATTAGTTTAATATTGTTGCATTCCAGTTCACAGTGTCGCTCATCCCTTCAGTTTTAAACATTTAAATGTCATTTATTGTAGGAATCTTCATTAGAAGCCTTATAAATGTGTTAAAAACACGCTTGGCTGACGGAGGATTCTCTCCCCTCACCAGCAGTATCACTGAAGACGAGGACCTGAATCCGGAGCAGAAGGCCGAACGGGAGCGCGAGAGGAGGATGGCCAACAACGCCCGCGAACGCCTGAGGGTGCGAGACATCAATGAGGCCTTCAAGGAGCTGGGCCGCATGTGCCAGCTGCACCTGAAGAGCGAGAAGCCGCAGACGAAGCTGCTCATCCTGCATCAGGCTGTGGCCGTCATCCTGAGCCTGGAGCAGCAAGTCAGAGGTCAGAGTCCTCCCACCGCTGCAGAGATCGGACGGATCAGTGTTTCTTCATTAGAGATCGGTTCCTGTTCTAATCAGTTTTCAGAAGTAATGTTCTTTCAGGTGCTACTTCTGATGTGTCTGGCAATACATTTAGCTTCACGTCTCAAGAGTCTTTTGTAATCATGGAATTTCTTCACCAGCATTCTCTCCACCTTATTGAATGTAGTAAATCAGTCACTTGCAGAAGAACATGAAATGAGCAAATCAGCTAATAATAATGATAATAATAATAGTTTCTGTTATTATGATTGCTGTTATGACCGGCTCAGTCTGTTCATGTTTGATTTAAAATCCAAACGATGAAATCTGGTTTCATTTTTGACCTACAGAGCGAAATCTGAATCCCAAAGCAGCCTGCCTTAAGAGGAGGGAGGAGGAGAAAGTGTCCGGCGGCTCCAGCGATGCTCAGCAAGGCCACACAGGAGTCCACCCCGGCCTGACCGACACATCCAACCCCATGGGCCACCTCTGAGCAGGACACTGAGAAGGTACCCTCCACCTCTAAATGAACAAACAACACTTTTCTCAACTTTTACTCGAGCTGATTATTTGAGCCCATGTCTAGTTTAAAATATATTACATGATTTTTATTAGATCTTGAAATGCTCACTGTCGCAGTGAATGTAATTACCATTCAAAAGCTTGAATTAGGTTTATCTAAGCTAATAAAGTACCTTAATGCGACTGCACAGGAGCCACATGTAGATTTTAAAGCAGAAGGAACATCATTCTGGATCGCTCGAAAGCTGATCTTGGCCTTGTTGTAGTCCACAGCTCACCTGTGATCAGCGTGTTTTCTCGTCTCCTCCTTTCCAGATCGAAGCGATGCAGATCATTTCTGTCCCGTCTGAGTCGGTGACCTTGCTTCCCAGTGACAGACAGGACTCACAGTTTGTGACACCAATTGGAGGAGACAGACCACTTGAAGCGAAACCACGAGTCTAACACAATCCAATCCTGAGATTGAAGAAGAGCCAGACGTCCAGCTCCCTACAACCAGTTTCCATCTGCAAATTTCTCCCCGCCACAAAAATCTTGAGCACATATCACCGTCTGCAAGAAGTGTGTTGCTTCTGAACAATCAGAGACTTTGCAATCTCCTCCAACCGTATGTGGAAATTGCCTTGTGCCTAAACTGAATTGACGAATGCATTGTAACAGCAATTGTTTTTGTTTGTCTGTTTCTTTTTATTTTTTTTCTCCTATTTATTATGTTATTGAGCTATAAATTGTACGTCTAAAGGGAAAGTTATGTAAGTTCAAAGAGAAACATGTAGCTTTTCAGTCCATCTATAGTTTGCCAGTGTCACCAGTGAAAAGAGCAGTGTGCAGGATTCAGTGGCGACGCTGACCTGCAGAGGCCACAACACTGCATGAACACAGCAGCACAGCCAGGCTGGAAGACGTCCTGAAGGTCTCTTTTCAAGCTAACAGAGACGCAGCTGATCTCAGTTTGAGCTGACCGTGCACGAAGGAACCGTTAATCATGAGCATCGTGTTGCATTCCTGCTCATAGACCCTCCATAATTCTACACACTGCACCTTTGAGCACTCCACCCTGGTGAGTCCGAGACGACTGGAAATGATCTGGGCGCTGAGAAGATTGAGATTAATTTATTGGCCAGTTTAGAGTGATATTTATACCCAACTGAAAATTACCATTAGCTGTTAGAAGTGGAAAACTAAAAACCGCCCCTTCTTTTGTTTTGTTTTTGTTTTTTTTAAAGAAAAAGAGGATAAATTATTTATATTTATATTTTATTCATTTTGCCTCTGGCCACATGTGTAACCAAAAAAAAGAAAAGAAAACTACCTATGTTTGTTTGTGTGTAGTTTCGACCTGTTTCCGTGCGTCTTGGCACCGTCAGCTGCGCCGTCTCTGAGAGGTGAAGGACGATTGGCAAACTGTAGCTTCACTGAAAGCTCAGGTTCAGCTGGATTTGTTTTTTTTTGTTTTTTTTTAGAGAGCAGTGAGAACACAGAGAGCAAACTATGTGCAAACCTTAGCATTCCCTGCATATTGTTAGTGTCTTAAACTGAAGGGAGAGGGGACCCGGCTGCCCCTCGCTTCCTTTGCCATATAGTGTTAAACGGAAGACATATTTCTGCAGATCGTATCGACGTCTCGCCCCCTGACAGTTACACCCTGTCGTCGCCAGAAGTGGCTTGTTTTTGTGGTTTTTTTTTTTTTTTTTTTTTTCCTTTGGGTTATATTTTTCTTCATCCAGCTAATCAGAGATCGTTTAATGAAAATGTAGTTTAAACAAAACAAAACGGAAAAAAAAAACAACAAAAAAACAAAAAAAACAAACGACGACCACAGTTTCTTCTGGCCTGATGAACATATCAGTTTTCTTTCTGTTAATATCATTGACTTTAAAGCGCAGTTAACTCAGTAAAGGTTAGTAAAGCTTATTTGTGTTGTAACAAATCCTTCCTTTAGACCTTCAGCATTATGAAGTCCAGGCTATTCTTCAGTGATGTCTCGATCGAAGCCGTGATAAACGCATTACAGCGCCGCCAGACGTGGAAATACTCCTTGAACTACATTGAATATCGTTGAACTGTAGCACGGCAATGAACAAAAGCGGTTTAAAGGATTCTTATTTGATGTTTCAAGACATCGATCATGGCTTTATTTCATTCTTTTTTTTTTTTTACGTCCCTGTCAGCGTGCATGCTTTATGTTTCTCCTCTGATGAAGTCTTGGGTCTTTAAGACTTGCTTTATATTCCATTTATTTCTTTGTATATTGTGTTTCTGTCATTCATAATCTCCACCTTCAACAAAGCTGCCGAGTATTCAGTTCAATAAAGGGGCTTCAATTAAAGTGAAGGATGCCGCCGCAAGAGTTTACATTATAGATATTTGGCAACTTTATTTAGTGAGGAAAAGACAGAGTGACTGAATGTGGCCTTGTTCTTCAATTCAGTATTCATGACCTTGTATTCTTGTCGGCAGACTTTGATTGAAGGTATAATTTACTTCACTTCCAGCTCGCTTACCTTTGTTTTGTTTTTCTTTTGTTTGTTTGTTTGTTTGCTAAATTTCCGGTTCTTCCTTGATTTTCTTTGCTCCTCTGTTTGCCAAGTTAGACCTTGCTGTATTCCCAGATGCTTTCCCTTGTATAATATATGAAAAAAAAAAAGAAAATCAAAAGATAAAAAAAAAAAAACATTTGGCTTATTTTTCACTGTAGTTAGTCTTTTATACAATAATACTGTAAGAATATTTCTTGAATTCTAAATATTACTCTTTCTAGATTTTTGAAAGCAAAAGTTTTGAGTAAAAAGTTTCTTACTTTATTTTACTATATTAGATAGTAAAAAGTACGGTTATTAACCATAACCTGTCCATCATTACAATAAATTTTACAAACATGGCATCTCGAGAACACGGCCGAGCTGCCGCTCGTCCTGCCGTACGTCAAAAAGGCTTCGTACGAGCTCCAGATTACTAAAACTGCGACCTCTTCTTCAGTTCCTCAGTGTCCGTTGTTGATTGATAAGAGATTTGTCCTTGTGTCAAATAAAAAGGTTGATTGTTGATGCACATAAAAAAAAAGACAACAAAACAACGGCAACAACAATTTGAATATTTTCTGTCTTTTTTCAACAGAAAAACACGATGTATATAACATTTATGTTGCAATAAATGTGCCATCTTTTTTTAAACTCAATTGTACGTGCATTTATTTCTCTCACTGGAAAAAAAAAACAAACAAACATCCATTTCTGTTTTCATATTTACATTTCGCCTCTGCATAAGGTTTTATGTTTTTGAAGGGAGAGGAAAATGCACAGAAAGATTCAAATAGTAAAAGAAAGAGCTCAGAAACAAGGATTTTTAACACCGACTAAATAACACCTTTTTTTTACTTTGTTGAGTTTTTTTTTTTTTTGGTTTTTTTTTGGCTTTGTTTTGTGAGAACTTTCTACAGTGGATTTAGGCCAAATGAGTGTTTTATAGTATGTAACTCTTTTTGAAAAGTCATACCAGTGGACCATTGTAGTCTGTATGAAAAGTACTATGAATATATGTTTCTATTTTTAATAAAGTGTCATAGCGGGGCACCGTACATGTTCTGTCGTCCTACTTTTTTTAATCGTTGGGATTTTTCACAGCGTGAAGTGAAAGAGCTGGAGTCTGCGGAGCATCTGCTCGCTCTCCTCTCCTGCTGGTCACTAAATTGTAAGAGGAGTTATGGCGTTTGACCTGTGGTGGATCGGAAACGGCGATGCAGCCTGCCGTCACTCACAGTCAGCTAAGGATGGGTTGGATTGCATGACACTGGATTGCTTAAATGCAGCAAGAGGTCATAAGCATACAGCAGCATCGGCAGCGTTGCTGTTAGAATGAGTAAAGGTGTCGTGGTTTGATGTCCCTATCTCATTCCTATTGATAATGAAAAGTATTGGAAATACTAAAACTAAATTTCTTGAGGATTGTGATGCAGATGAAAACCCATATTTGGTTTGCATTAAGGTTTGCCAAAACAAACAAAGATCGAATATGATTATGAAGATATTTAGTACAAAGGAGGAGAAAAACGTTTGTGTTGCTCAGTGAGGTGTTGGCATGTGAAAGGTCGAACCCGAGAACTGAAACACCATCTGAAACTGACACTTTGAAACTACTGCACGTCTCAGGAGGTGTGAATAAAACGCAGCTGAATAACCATAAACAGGAGTATTTTCTTCATTGCATCCTTGTTTCCTGGACATTCTGTCATTTATGTGAACTTGTGTGTGTGTGTGTGTGTGTGTGTGTGTGTGTGTGTGTGTGTGTGTGTGTGTGTGTGTGTGTGTGTGTGTGTGTGTGTGTTGACATATTGTAATAATTTCTTCAAGTACGGTATCTTAGGCTCACACGACTCTTATTTTTCTGTCAGTGAACTTGAAAAGTGAGATATTTCTATGAATTTGGGTCAGAGTTAAAGGAAGAGAACCACTGCTGTGCATCATGCATGCACTCCTGTAGTGATCTGCAATACAGACAAATTAAATGTTGTTTACAAAAATAAGCAAATAACACATAAAAACACAGAAGCTGAATCCTAGGATCAAATGCACTTCTTGTTTAGCAGTTTTTACAAGCAGTGTGCCCCCTGTCTGTTTTCAAATGATATAAACGGAACAAATGTCCGACTGTGAATGATCACATCCCATCGGCTGCTTGTGTCGTAACTGAAGGTTATGAATCCCTCAAGTGTTGTGAATGTGTTGTGCTGTAAATATTCAAGCTGGTACAGATGCACTGAGTTCCCTTCATGCAGATGTGTGCTTGACAGAGGTGCCCCTCCACCCTCAGAGGGCTGATGGAGGCTCGGCTCTCTGACGGAGGTGACAAACAGCGAGAAGCCGCAGATTGCTCCTCTGTCTGCTTGAGCTCAGCGATGCGGCGTAAATCATAGCTGTCTTCTTTCCAGCTCTCCTCGCAGGGATAAATAGAGCATGTGGGGGTGCTGGGCCCATCTCGTGGTGGTGGGTGTGCATGTTTTCTGTAGGAGTGGGACCACCATGTCTGAAGGCTGACTTCCTGTCATGGCTGCTGGCTGGGCCAGATGACAGAAAGTCCTTGGCTCCCATCCTTGAAACTGGACCAACGAGCCTGCTGCTCCTCCTGCTCCTCCTGCTCCAACAGTAAGATCATCCGCCTCTCTGCTACTTCCAGGATGCAAGCTGCACTAAACATGTTTCTTCTCTTCTCTCCACTTCTCTGTTTCAGTTTCTAATCTCAGATCTTTTCTGAGACTTCAGCTCAGTGGGAAGAAGTTTTCTTTGATGAGTTCACATGAAGATAAGAACTGAGCTCATGAAAGAGACTGAGACACACAACTCCTGGTTGTCTGGCTGCAATAACAGCTTTGTACACAAAATATTCATCTCCCATATGAGATGGCAGATACACAGAGTAGGAACGATAAGCCTTGTTACACTACAAACTGCACAAAGAAGGATAACTTACTGCGTTTTGAAGACAGAGTTTTGTTGGTTCATTAAGCTTTAGCTGACATAGACTTCATGGCATCAAGTTTGACAAGACATGATTTCATATTTTATTATATCTTAGCTCATATTTCACCACCTTGTTGACCAGAGACTTATTATTAACTTCATTCTACTTACCTACTTCTTCGTTCTTATTAGTGACACAATACAGGCTGCATGAATAAAAGTGTAAATATGGGTAATGTTCTTTAATATTGTCACTGTGTTTACCTAATAAGAAAATAAGATTTAGCGCTTGACACCACCATGTACTGCGAACCCAGATGAGGTAGCTCCATGTTCTCTACAGCTGTTGGCGGCGCTCTTGTCAATACTGTTTGCTCTTTCATGGTGAAAAATCAGACCTACAGAAGTCAACTCAACATCTGGCTCAGACCAGGAACTAGAAATACAAACTTCCAACAACATTATTCTGAGGAATTGTTTTAACCTATAATGACTTTATGAAAACCTTTCCTTTGGATGAAATCAAAATTAAATTAAACGTGTGCATCTCTGGGTCCGTACTGCAAAGCTCCAGTCTTTCTTACAGTATAATCGGGGTAAGGCTGCACTGAGCATGCCCAGAGGTCCCAGCTGTGGCACCTCAGCGGAGAACAGAGCTCCCATTGTGCGCCGCAGTAACCCAACACAGTGGCTGAGATTAAAGGCTGCGGCGCTGCGTCGTCTCTGCGGACACAAACATAAACAGTGGGCCACTACAAAGGCAAGGGGGCAGCTGGGCCTCCAGTTTAATGCAGTTTATACCGCAGTGGCACGGTTCATAAAAACAACAATGCATGCATAATTTCTGGCCGTGTTTTCTTGTGGATTGTCCAGGAATTATAAAATTCTTGCGAATGAAATATTCTCTGTGAAGCTCAAACTCCCTGAAGTGCAATTTAGTGCAGTGACTCTGAGGAATAAAACTCCATCTAAGACCAGTCGTCCATCCATCCATCATTCATCCATCCATTATCCATCCATCAACCATCCATCCATCCATTTGTTCATCTGTCCATATGGAGCAAACATAAAAACACAGTTTCAGTTCATATCTGCACTCTGCTCTTTATTCATTTGTTATTATAATTTATGACGTGATTGTCGTTCTCATACTGGCCCAACAAGGTCTAAATTATTGAACAAATAATGGAGGCTGAACCAATTATTTGATATAATAAAGTGACATGTAATATAACTGAGTAATTGGAATATATAAAGGCCCAAACTTGAGAAAAAAAATTTAAAAAAAGAAAAAAAAATCTTCTGAATTTTGACAGTAGTGAGAAGTTTTTATTGTTCAGCTTTTCAAAAACAGCATTTTTATAAGAGTTTTTGCTTTTACTTCATTACCCCTGGGATTGACGGAAACTACAATTTCCACAGTATTTGTTGTTATTGTTCCTGTTCATTCAGACTGTGCAGATGCAAGCAGCACAACATGTAGGAAATGACTCTGTAGAATATAAATAGAATATAACAATAAATGTAAAGGTTATCCCGAAACTCTGACCTGTATTTCATCCTGATACAGATTTGTAAGGAAAGACATCTGTATAAATTAAATCAACGTCTGCAGTTATGTGCTGGTGCGGTTGGATGCCAGCACATTTTAATAAAGGTAATAAAACTGTAAATTCGGTAACACTTTACTTGAAGCACCCGGTATAACACATTATAAGTAATTATAAACACTCATAAATGATCACAATGCTTTATAACCCACTATACAGCATAGGGTTAGGGTTAGGGTTAGGGTTAGGTCCTGGCATTGTGATCATTTATGTGTTTCTAACTATTAGCTACACATGCTATAATGGCATTATAATACTTTATAAATGTACTTATAATGTGTTATACAGGGGGGCTTCAAGTAAAGTGTTACTGTAAATTGTAAATGGGGAATTTAAACAGAAACTTAACTCATTCAATGATTAGAACAGTCCCAGTCAGACATGATGAGCAGACTGAAGGGCTGCATGATTTTGTAGCAGTTAACAATCCAAATAGACTACACTACACTTGTATAGCGCTTTTTACCCTGCATGACAGAGCCCAAAGCGCTTCACACTGCAATATCACATCACCCTTTCACACCATACTCGGTGGTGGTAAGCTACTGCTGTAGCCACAGCTGCCCTGGGGCAGACTGACGGAAGCGAGGCTGCCAATCTGCGCCATCGGCCCCTCCGACCACCACCAACCATTCACTCTCACAACTTTCATACTAGGCAAGGTGGGTGAAGTGTCTTGCCCAAGGACACAACGCCAGTTTTACGCCTGCGGGAGCGGGGATCGAACCGCCAACCTTCCGGTTATAAGACGACCTGCTCTACCAACTGAGCTACTGTCGCCCCCAATCCAAAAACATGCAGATGAGATTAATTGATGACCCCTGAATCCGAGGTGTGGATGACCGTCTGTCTCTCTCTGGTAGCTCTGGAGTGATGACCTGTCCCGGGTGTAACGCTGCCTTCACACACAGCTAGCCAGGATGTGCTTCAGCAACAACTCCGAATTGCTTAAAGTGGTACTTTAGAAGATCAATGGATGAAAAGAAGTCAAAACAAGGCGCACAATGAGTTTGAGGATGATAGAAAAATGATACAGATAATCAATATTTAAATAATTTACAGCACTGACACAAGCAGCAAACACGTTCAGCTCAGATGAGATTAATCAAAATAGATTTATCCACTTTGTACAAATCCACTGACACTTTTTATTCTCGTTGTTTATTATTTGTGTACAGTACAAGGCTGCATGTTAGCATGCACCTGTTTAAGATGGAAATTGAATATCATCCACAGCACCCACAGCATCCCGGACACTGACTGTAATCCCACTCCTGCTGCGACCTGCTTTAAGCCCTCCGAGATGTTATTTATCACTGCTTAGTGCTGCTGGCTTAGTCCCGCACTTCCCCATAAAGAACACGCTCACCACAGGCACGTCACACAAATAATATCCACTCTGCACAATGCATTTATTTCCCAGCATATCCACTCAGCATAATAACTACAGCTCCTGCTTTTTAAAGGTGGTGGGGGGCCGGACTCCCACCACCCCTGCACCTGAATCAGGAATCAGGGAGCAGGTGACTGGATGAATCTGCAGCAGCAGTAACCAGGGCCTGTTCTCACTAACTAACCCTTCAGGTCAGGGACTCTCCACTAGATGACGCTCTCGGTTTTAAAGACATGCAGCTCCAAATTGCATGAATGCAAATTAATAGAAACTTCCAGTTTGAGTTGAGCTTTAAATTGATTTTTTTTTTAAAGTTCACTTTTCGTGTGTGTGCTTTAAACGTCGCAACACTATTGTATTTATTTATTTATTTATTTATCTTCTGAGCGGATAATTTATGTAGAATGTTTTCTCAATAAAAAAGATAGGTATCTTTTATGAGGTTATTTTGACCTAGTTGTGTACTTTTGTAGTTTAATGTATGAAAACGCTGTCATGTCTGTGAGGCTAAAGTTAACTGATGGTTAAGTTTTATTTGTTTTATTAACTGCAGTAATTAATGTCGCAGAAGCTCAAGGGTCCGAGGAGCCGCGTTGACCCGGCTCGACCCGGTCCGGGTGCAGGTCCAGTTCCAGGTCCAGGTCCAGGTCCAGGTCCGGGTCCGGGTGCGGGTCTCGGACCTGGGTCCGGAGGGGAGCCCGGAGCGGGTGGGCGGGTTTGAGCGCTTGTTTTAGGAGGCGGAGCGGCCCGGAGGGTCGGACGGATCTCCTGAAGCGGCTGTCTGTCCCTCATTCTCCGAAAACAAGACGGGAGTAAATAAGTTGGCAAAGTGCAGCGAGAGACAATTTCTGCCAAATCCTCTCCCCTGAAACACTTTTATAAACTTTGTTTTTTTCTTACTTTTTTTCTTTTTTATCAAATCTGCGACAAGTGGGCAGCAGAGGGAAAAGACGCGGGTGAGTAACTGGAAAACTTTTCTGCTCTGACCGAGAGTTTAAAGAAACCGATGAAAACTCAAAGTAGAGCCGAAATTAGGCAAAAATAAAGTTATAACAAATCAACTTTTTTTTTCCAAACTCTTGTGAAGGGAGTGATTAGTGTTATTCGGGACTCGGGGAGGTAAACCCTGGGTCCTGCAGCCTGCCCCAGCCTCGCTGTGTCTCGTGCCACCTGTTGCAGCGCTGAGCAGCTCAATGACCGCAAACTGCGTCAAACCTGCGTTTCTCCTCATTACCGGACAAACCGCTGCAGCTCTGCTCTCCGGAGCTGTCTGCTTCATCATGACACGCTGACTGCGGCTGGAGCTAAATGAATGTTTACAGTCGCCGCTGTGCGCTCATGTTGCGTTTACCTGTCGCTCCGGATTACTGGACAGACTCCCATTCATGTTGCGTAACTTTTCATATTTTCCCACACTGTGAGCCCTCGTTTTCTGACGAGACTTGAAGCAACTCCACTTGTGTTGTGGCTTTCTGTCTTCAGCTGTGTCTGGATGGAGTCAGAGAACTAGTTAATTCTCATGTTGAGTTAAAACTCAGATGAAGGCTCAGATAAAGCCCGGGCCTCCACATCCCCACCTGACCTTCTGTTATGATGGCTGCAGGGCAGTGTGGTGGAGGTTTCTTCCTTCTGCGGGGACAAACAATGAGAGGAAGATACTTGGACACTTGTTGGACACATGACTCTGAGGATGAAAGGATGCATTGTGTCTTCCTCTGCCTAATCTGCTCGAGACAGCACTCTTCCTCTTCACCTTGACCTTCTTCTTTCCTTCCTCTTATAGACATTGAAGGGCTCTAAACTAACCAGGCCAACAGCTGAGATGCTTCTTTTTGTCTTCTGTTTGATTAATGTGAATGAGTAATATTAATATTTA
This sequence comes from Salarias fasciatus, assembly GCF_902148845.1. Classification (NCBI taxonomy): domain Eukaryota; kingdom Metazoa; phylum Chordata; class Actinopteri; order Blenniiformes; family Blenniidae; genus Salarias; species Salarias fasciatus. The sequence goes on from NC_043745.1 coordinate 21,352,456, forward strand.
GGACGTGAGACATGTAGGAGGTGGCATAGTTGGATAAATGGCCAAATATTACCGCAGTAACACACAGTTACTAAAACAAAACATCTAGAATATCTTGTCCGTGTCTTATCACCCAGGCTGAAATATTTTTTGTTTTTTTTTTTTTCATGAGAGGCTATCAGTGGTCCTTAGCTCAGTCCTGACCCACTTCATGCTGCTTTGATATATTCTGCTCTTGTCTTTGTCCCAGTCTTATCAGTGTCCCTCTTCCAGGCCCATCTTGGTCCATCTTTGTGTTGAAAGATAGAATGGGACACTATCAGCAAGGCAAACAGGAACCTGCTGAAAGCCCATTGTCCAGAGAAGCACATGGTGGATGCTGATGGCTTTGTCTTTACCAGCGTGAATGTGCCTGAGCTGCACACTTTTAACATTTGCACTCAGTTTGATATTTACAGCCACCTGTTCTCTTATTTGGCGACAAATCTGTCGGCGGTGACAAACCAAGAATAATTGTAGAAGTGACAGAAAGGGGCTGCTGCTCTCCTTTCGTGGTTTTTCCTGCAACCAGCGGCTGTAAGTTACATTGTTATTGACAGAGGAAAAACTGTGCAGCTGTATGTGAGCACGGATACGCAGCTGCACATACAGCTGAATCCAAGATATTAGAACGTCATTGAAAAAACAGGAAGAACATGTGATCTTATGGAACGTTCCACTATTTTCTGATACTTAATTTTCTTGAATTCTAAATTAAAATGAACAAAAGTAAAAAAGGCTTAAAATATTTTTATGTGAAATTCATCCATGTTAGCTGAACATTTCACTGTTTGGAATAAATGGAAAAAAAACTAAAAAAATACCTTTTAGAGATAAACCGGTTCAAAACTTGTATTCCAATCCTATACTTTCATGCGACAAATAAAAAGTCTAATTTAATGTGAAATGACACCTTTGCAGCCTCCCTGACAATGGTTTCTCCTGACCTCCTGAACCTGGAGGATAAACAGTCATTTTCTCATATCGTACCTGTTCGTCACACACCTGGTAAGGTCTCTTTAACTCGCACCTGCTGCTTTTTGGTGTTCATGAAGAAAAAAAGGACAGACAGGTGTTGACTCAACTTTTTTTTTTCCAAACCACCTGAGATTTGAGATTATGTAGACGGGACAGGGAGGTTATTGTCTTCATTTTGCCAGAGCTCATTATCTGAGTCGTCTGATGGAAAAGATCCACGCTGAGAGAAAACAGCAGGTTGAGGTCAGAGAATAAGAAGAGAAAATGAAAGGAAATTGCATAATTAGAGCATCTTGCCTCTGATGTTTCATTATTTACTCAACAAAGACACTGGATATGTTTGTGGACGTTATTAAAATACGTTGTGTCTCATCTCTGACTAATCCAGCCCGTCTGAATCTGTTTTCAGAGGTGAGGCAACTGATCCAGGGAGAGGGATTTATTTTCCTTCTGCATTCTTGATGGAGTCGTACAGAGTGTCTGGCATTCCTAACACCGGACCACAGCGGGGCTACGCTCAGATGTCTCGTCCGTCCCGGCCCCAGAGTAACGGAGCTGGCTCATATGGTCTCAGCATCCGGGTCCAAGGCATAGATGGGCACCCCTATGTAGTCCTGAACAACCAGGAAGGGGGTCCTCAACCTTACCTTGACCCGAACAGCAATGGGTACATCGATGCAGACGGCTCTTTCATTGATAACTACCAGGAGTATGACTTCAGAGGAGGCAAGGAGGCGGGCTCCACCAGCCCCTTCATGGAGTACAGGTCTCAGACGATGATGTCTTACACTGATTCTCAAAACGGGGTTTCAGAATATCAGGGAAAGAAAGCATCCTCCCTTCTTAATTTCCAGAAGCACCCTGAGATCCTGCAGCCGTATGATCCAAAAACCAACTCCCTGAGCTTTGATGGCTCCCGCAGCCTGCCTTCAAGGCCTCCGACTGACACCGGGAACCAGTACCAGAGTTTCTCCTCCAGAGCTTCTCAGAACGCTTCGACCCACATCCGATCATCAAGCCTGGAGAGGAAAAAAGATTCTGTGCCGCAAGAGACGAGACAGCTTTCATCCCGGAGTCTGACTGAGACCGCTCTGGCCAAACGGAAGCCTCCGTCTCAGCCCGCTCAGCCTCAGACCAGGCCGCCGTCCCAGCAGGCTCAGCCGCAGGTCAAACCCTACCTCACCAACCTGAACCCTCTTCAGTCCAAACCGGCCGCTAAAGCCCAGCAGCAGTCGGCGCCTTCGGTCCAGCCTCAGCCCTCCTCGGCGGCGAGTCCCGTGAGCGAGCAGAGCAAGACGTCGTGCAGATCTCCCAGTTCGATGAGCAGCGCCAGCTCCAGCCTGGAGCGCAGCCGGCGGGAGCCGGACGTCCTCCCCCTGCGCAGGACTGACTCCAGCGGGCCGGTTCTTCAGTCCTCTTCTCGTTCCCGCCACTCGTCTGCATCTTCCTCCTCCAAAGCTCTGCTGGATGAGCAGATGGAGGCTCTGTATGCAGACACCATAAACCGCCACGAAAACCGCCGCTACATTCCCTTCCACGCAGGTTCGGGCAGAGACATCGACACCGGCTCCATCCCCGCCGTCGACGAGCTCATCGAGAAGTTTGACGGCAAAGATGGCGGCCAGCAGCGCAGGGGCAGGGCGGGGCGCAGGAACAGGATCAATCCGGAGGACAGGAAGCGCTCTCGCAGCGTGGACAGCGCCCTCGGTCTGAGAAGTGGCTCGGATGAGTTCAGCAGCTTTCGGGGCACGTCGATGGAGCACGTCCTGCGGCCGTCGCAGCTGCGCCTGCAGAAGACGGCCGGCGGTCAGGAGTCCTGGCTGACGGTTGTGGACGGAAAGGTCGACTCTAAGGAGTCGTTTCGGGCCACCAGTGCGCCTGGCTCCCCTCAGAGCACCATCTCCAAGACCATTGGCTCCATTCAGGGCTACAAACAGCCACAGACCCGCTCGTCTTCTCTGCCTTTCAAACATAAAGACGGCGAGGAGAGCGCCTCGTCCGCCGGAAAGGTCTCCACCACACTGCTGTCAACGTCGCTGTCCAAGCTGCCGTCCACTGCCGGCAAGAAGGCCGGTTCAGAAGCAGACGTTCAGGTAAACGTGTTCAGCTGACATGTGGCGACATTTCCACAAATCTCTTTAGCTTTGTGTACTTCTGTTCCCAGCTGGTTGTGAATCGCAGTGTATTTTGAGTGTAGGTCAGGGGTCCCCAACCGTGGTCCAGCAGAGACCCTGTCCTCCAGGTTTAAGGTGCTGATTGACGTTGATAATGACACTTAATACTGGGTTTTGTTGGGAGCTTGGTGACGACACGATCATGAGGTTTGGGTTTGGTGAAGGAAGGAGAGATCAAACATGTAGTACGGGGGACGGGGGGCCACTGGCACTGGGGCTTCACATGAGGGAAACTCTAAACTAAGAAGATAAACGCTTGGCTAATCCTCCAGCTTTTAACTTCCCTTCTAATTTTGATTAATATATCTTTTTTTTTAATGTTTTTCCAAATGTAATAATAAATAAAGGAACTTTGCGTTATTTTAAAAAGGCATATAATGAACTGTTGGGGGGTTGTAACTTTAAAATCTGTCATTTAATTGAAAATCTCCATCATTTCTGTCACATTCAGGCAACGCCGGATCTCCTGAAAGGTCAGCAGGAGCTTTCACAACAAAGTCATGAAGAGACTGCCAAACAAATTCTGTTTAATTACCTGAAGGATGGGTAAGTTAAAGCACTGATTGTTCAGACTGAATTGCTACGTAGCTTTTTTGTTCATATTCCTAAAAGGTTTTTTTTTTTTTTTAAGCACATATAAGGAGTCATGGGTCGAGTACATTGTTCAGATTGAACATTTTGTGTGCGTGGGATGCATCATGAAAAAAGAATCTGTTCTCTGGACGCGCATTAATGTTTTTGTTTTAAGTCAGAGCCGGGCTGCTTGTGATAAAAGTGAAAGAATGTGGTCTTCTTACCCTCCCATCCTGGCCGTGAGCAATCCAGTTGTCTGGAATTTGTTTTTCTTCAGGATCCCACTTTCTAACTCCACTTTCTTATTGGCGCAGTGTGAAAATGAGGGGAAAGCTCTGTTTGTTTCTGTAATCAGATACGTATGCCTCATCGAGGGGAGGCTAGTCGGGTTAAAAGGTTACATGCAGTTTAGATTATGAGGCAGCTGTGTAGGAAGGTGTATGCGTGCTGTCCAGTCTGCGTTTGAAGGGAGTCGGAGGTGCATTTTAGCGAAAGCCACAGTTTGAAATCTGCAGCCGTTGCATTATGTGTTCATGATTGTACAGTGCATGAACAGTTTGTATCTTAGGCTTGGTGCTATATGGAAGGAAAAGGACAGGAAACTGCCTGGGTGTGTCGGGCCGCAGGTCAGGAGTCACAGGACAAAAGAAAGGAAACACAGATGGAAGTGCCGACGCTGAAACTGAGCCACAATCCCCAGGCTCTGAAGACAAACATTGACCAACAAGAGCTATGAAGCTTTAATGAAAATCAGCTGTATGAGGAAAGGCAGTCCGGGGGGGCTGTGCGGGGCTTGCTCTCTGTGTCACAATCAAAATTTATTGAAATGCAACTCCACTGCTGTCATGTGAAAAAAGGTGCAGTTTCAATTTTTTCAGTGTGATGTTTTCATTCCAGATGAGACAAAAGCTGTGCTTCTGTGAGTTTCAGAAAATCTGTTCTTTTGTTGATGGCCGTTGTTTGTTTGTGAATCAACAACTGAAGTGAAGAAAGAAGATGTTGTTGCTGCAGACATGTATCTTATTTTGCTGAAGAATTCAATGGGCTGGTCTGGTATTTTTATGACCATTAAACCATGTTAAAACCAGAGAGAGTTGGTCTAACAGAGAAAATATGTGGGTGTGGCTGGTTTTGTGTAGAAATACTGTGAATCCTGCATGCATGCAACAAGTTCTGCCTAGTTGATATATCAGGACATGAAATAGAGGCGTTGCATCAACATAAAGCAGACAGAAAACCCATCATGTGGCCCATACGTTAGTTACTCATATCCCTCGGCGTTTATTGGGTTGTGCAATGAAGCCGTTTGTGCTTTGAGGTGACACATCAAAGCAGCGCAGTCCTTCCTGACCTCTTTTAAACTGGAAATGAACTCCTCAGTTCTCAGAAAGGTCTTCATTCCCGATTCCCCCAAAAACATGTAATATTCTTCCTTTAAAAGAAAACTCTGATGACCAGAGTGTTTTCTGTTTGTGTGCCTGCAGAAGCAGTGACAGCGATGACGTGACAAAGAGAAAGGTCAACCTTGTCTTTGAGAAAATACAGACGTTGAAGACTCGCGCCACGTCGGGTGCGCAGAGCGACAACAAGGTGAGATGTTGTTTTGACACTCAAATTATACTTTGTGTGCTGAGATTGATCAGCTGCATGTGAGAAGGATGCATTCACATGCTGTAATATGGAAGTCGTTGACTGTTGGTTGTGAAACTACAAAAAATTCTTGTTACTTTAAGGATGATAATCAGAGTTTCTAAGACTTTGTGCATGTAAATTTGGTCTATGAAGGCTGTAGTACTGAGTCCGTTCACTCTGGAGGATTCAGGGGAGGACAGCAAAAGAAAATCTGGGGTTGGGTGGGGCTATTTTTTCCTTTTTAAAATCTTTAAGCATCAAGATTAATGGAAGTGACTTAGAGTTATGAATTAAGCTTTAGTATAACGTCTTGGCAGTAGTGCTTACAACAGTTGGTAGCCCATATAGAAACCAGATATTTCAAATGAAAAGGATCTCAGAGTTATGTGGAGACGTCGTCATTTGTCTCCCCAAGTCAAAACAGACTTACATTCAGTGCTAAAGTTTGAATTTTCAGCTTACATGCTCATTTGTTATCGGTGAAACTAATAACAATGAAATGCCTTTTTATCTCTCAGTCGCTGGACTTTTCTGCTCAGACTAAAGCTCTGAAGGACCAAAATGCTGCACTGGAGAAAGAAATCACTGACCTGAAGAGACGGCTGGAGGAGCAGGCCACGGTAACGGCAGTTTCTCCCTCTGACCCCTGCCTGCTTGTGTTGGCACATTAGTTCATTGCTGAACTTGTTTGAAAATATTCTTTAATCAAGGTCTTGGTGGAAAAGGAGCTTTGAGGGATTACACTTCAACTTGTTGAATTTAAGAAAGGGGTTTTTGTGAGGCCTCTGTTTGGTTTTCAAGTTGGTGAAACTAGGCACAAAAGCATATTTTTGGGTTGGTCTCTTTCTGTGAAAACTTAGATTATCAAGAGTGTGTGTAAGTGCTGCAAAAGGATGCACTTTCTATGACAAAGTCTTTGAAACATTACTTGTGCATAGGATGTTAATTCTCTTGTGGGTTCATTAAGTCTTTCACAGAGTTTAACTCTATTTTATTTTCCATTAAATATAATGCCATGTCCCTTTATGATATCTTGAAAATCCTGAAATAGAGAAACAGTGCTTTATACCCTTAAAAATCATCTAATCAATGCCCAATAATACCATCAAATGCATAATTCAATCCAGACAGCTTTGTTTGAAGAGGTCAGGGAGTCTTCATTAGTTTAGCCCAAATTAGATTAGTGAGACTTCTGTGTTTTACTTTCAGAGAAATCAAGCTGACAAAAGGACAGCGGCAGGTCTGAAGGAGCTGCAGCAGGAACTGCAGCGGAGCATCCAGGAGTGCAAGCTGCTCAGGGAAAAACTCTCCAAAGCAGAAGCTGAACTAAAGACCACAGTGGAAGAGTGAGTGTGGGATGACTGTCGAGTATGGACGGGTCAATTATGCTGTCTTGCTGGTTTGTGTTTCCATGAGCTTTGCTGATAATCCCAAAATGCTAATTCAACTCTTTTTACTGCTGTATACTTTGTTGATTTCATTAATTTTGTTTTTTCATGGGATCTAGCTGGTCTTACTGCACTTTTATATTCTACTAATACTGTAGAAATAATGTTTATGGTTCACTGAAAGGAAATGAAAGCCGGTGAAAGCCCTACTAAAGGATAGCTGCTAGTATAATAGCTGCTCTTGGTATAGCTGCTAGTTTCAGGTTAAATAAAGAAACAGTACTTTAAGAATCTGAACAAAAGAGCTCCTGCAGGAGGTTTTTGGTGACCATCTTGTACTGTTGATGGTTGCTGATGGTCTCCATGTCATATTCTCAGTCTGCAGTGTTTTCTCTGTCCCCTGGTTTCCTCGGTTTATGATTCACTCTTCATATTAGTGTGTCCTGGTCACTGATTGACTTTCTGTCCGGTGTTCTCACCTCAATGTTTCTGCTGGTTTCTGTTCAGCGTGTTTCAAACAGAACTTATGCAAAGATAAATTTGTGCTGAACGTTTTCTGTATCGGTCTGTCCCCATTAGAGTTTTACACTACATTAAAATTATTGGTGTCCATCATATAGTATAGGAGCAAATTTCCTTTTTTCCTTTTACTCTTTGAATCCAGCTCCCTTCACTCCGAGCCTCAGCCGATTATCGCCCGTGTTTCTCAGGCTGGATAACGCCGAACATCTCCTCTCACTCTGTTCTCTATAATATTAATTATGCTTTTATTGGACACTTGAAAGCCGAGTGAATCAGTGAGGAGAGAGGAGCGTGGCGTGCAGCAGGGATCTCCGGCTGGATTTAAACCAGCGGTCCTGCTGTTATTTGGCGTGAAGCCATCCGAGCTACCTTTGAGTTATTTCCTTCAGCAGGAGGAGGAGATGTTCTGCTCGAGCCCACATGACTGTGTGCAGATTTGTTTGAGGTGTCTCACATCACTTATCACCCTCCCACTCGGCGCTGCACCGTGGAGGCACTTTAGGCGTTATTGGTGTTCCATCACTGGTGTATTCATGTTAACCCCTGCGCTCCGCAGGCCTCACATTAAGCCCTCACACAGGTGCTGCTATTTGTATGTGTGAATTAAAGTGCAGGTGGGCCGGTTGTGTTTTCGACTGTGAGTGGGTGTGCATATATAGCGCATGCGGGGGCCCCGTGCTGTGTTGTGACATGTTGTGTGAATTATCAGGCTGTTCCAGGTGAAGATGGAGCGGGAGCAGTACCAGACGGAGATCAGAGACCTGCAGGACCAGCTGTCGGAGATGCACGACGAGCTCGACTCGGCCAAGAAGTCGACGGCCGATGGAGAGAAGGACGTCGTCATGGTGGTGAGCCACGCAGAAAACTGAACTTTTTGTTCTAAGTCTGGAGAAAATGCTGTAGCTGCTCACTGCATTCAGGATGAAGAATGAAGCTTTTCTACTTCTGAAAAATGCAAACCATCAATGCAAATGTTTAGCATTCAGCTTTACATCCCACATCATTTTAAAACGTAGGACTTAATGTTATGACTAGCTTGTCAGTGTTGGATTGCTTCTATCTGCTACTGCGATATGCATTTAACCGAAGGGTCCATTTCTTTGAGTTATGGACGGCAGTAAAGTCTTATTTCTCTATAGGATATGATGCAACTGAAGGTGGAGATGCAAGAAGTTCTCCTGGCCAAGGAGGATCAGGAGGAGCTGCTGAGGAGGCGAGAACGGGAGCTGACGGCATTGAAAGGAGCCCTGAAGGAGGAAGTGGCCGCTCACGACCAGGAAGTGGACAAGATGAAGGAGCATTTTGAGAAGGAGCTGAGCAGGCTGCACAAGTCTTTGGAGGACAGCAAGCAGGTAATCAGCCTCCCGTTTGATTCCCTCTCCTCCTCCTCCTCCTCCTCCTCCCCTTCGCTCTCGGCCTCCCTCTGTTACAGAAACACACCCAGTCACAGAGAGGTGTGGAGATAAGCCCTGCATCAGGGGAATTGTAACAGTGTGTGTGTGTTTTGGATTGTGAGTTGTGCCATATGTTCATCATCAGAGGTTGCTGCCCTGCTTTGAAGTGACGTTATTTACACCTTCTCACTGGTTTCACAGCTGCTGCATTGACTATCTAAACACTGGGAGGCTGCTTTTAAAGTGATCGGCATAGAGTGTGTTCGGAATAAGCGCTTCCTTTACAGTCTATGTTCCTGCATTGCGTCGATTGAAAACAAAGCGAAGGCCAGCAGGCCTTGTGTTGTTGGCTGTCTTCACTGTCTGAGACTGCTCCTCAGCTTGTGTCTGAAGTTTCAGCAGTGGTTGTAGAAGTGTGTGTATTTCAGACATGTTTTTTAGTGAGTTGGCCAACTGTACAGTGCATGTTTGTTTAGCTGTTTTAAAGAAATCCAGACTGTGGAGTTCTGTATCGTCTTAGTTTGTATTGTTGATTTCTTTGCCCGAAACGGCAGAGTTGAAGGAGAGTGGCCTCCTGCCACGAGAGGTTTTTGTGTAATCTTTCAAATGGAGCTCAGCTTGAGTTCCCATGCCTCAGCGGAGCCTGCTGTAACACAATGTAATGCTTGAATGTAACCAGTCCTCAGGTTTTCTGGGAAATCCTTCAGTCAGTAGTGTGTGGAGTTGTTTTAACTATCATTGCTTACTGGAAGAGTGTTTCCTGACGGGAACATTTAGAGACATTTATCTGAACTTTCCGCCTGATGTATCCTAGTTAAAAATGTCATGATCATCATTTCTGAAGTTTGTCATAAAAAAAACAAGCTGATCTCAGTGATATTCTCGAATTTCTGTAAAGCGGGGAGCTTTTTTCCAGGTGTTGTTTCACAAATAGAGGAAGCTGAGTTTGGACAAGACGAGCAGCCTGGCATGGCGGGAGACGGCGCTCTGAAAGGCCTGAAGACGCATTGTTTTTATCAGGGGGTCGCCGTGCGCCTCACGTGTGTCCTGTTTGTCTCAATAAGTGGAAGCTGTCCTTGTTCTGGGCTTCCTGCAGGCCTGACGGGGGTCCACAGCAGCGCCCTGCAGCAGCTCGCCTATGAGAACATTCCCCATTGTCAAACGGAGGTCCGGCTCCCCTGAGGGAGTTTGTCAACAGGGGTTTACCCTCAGCGATTTGTAAACACTCGGCAGGATGAGGTCATTGTTCGTGTCTCTTTTTGGAGTCTAGAGTTCATTGGAGCCGCTCCACAGTGTCCTTGAATTAATGTTTCCCCCAAAGGTTCAACTCTGCGACTCATCTGTAGTTCAGAGGACTTTCACCTCCATCTGCTCAGAAACCTCACCTCAGTATCGTCTTAACAGCAGCTCTGTTCAGGCTCGATGTTTGTATTTTTGCAGCTTATGCAAAGAAAAAGTGGTAATTGATAAGACTTTTTAAAAAGTTTAAGTTGCAAAATGAGCTTTATATATTATGGTATGTTTATTTTTCCCCTGAAAGTTAAGTGAAAAAGTAAAATGTTCACATTTTTTAATTTATTAGACATATGAAACATTTCAAGCCTTTTTTCTCATTTACTGTGTACAATCTTTGCTCGTATGTGACTGTATACCAAATTTCTCATTATTTCATGATGTCATTGTAAAGGTTTAATGGGAGTGTGGAAATAATTAACAAAACAATTAACTTTTCAATGATGTTTACATTCCTTGCAAAGTGCCTATATTTCTAGACTTTCTCAGTGGAAACTTAAACGCTTTCTATTTCACAGAAATCCTTATGGTTCTGCTTAATATCTCTAAGTTGGCGGGGAAAAAAAGAGAGCAACCATGAAGTGTGCATCTTCAGCCAGCTCTCCGGCTCGCTTCTTTTTGTGTCCCTGACATTCGCGGTGACCGGGACTGTCCATGCGGACAAGAATGCCGAAAACTGGAGCACTAAATTGCACTGTATTACGGTTAATTGCGGTGGCAAGCCAGCACTAATCTAATGAGCCACCGTTCCTGAGTCGCGTCGTGTCCCCTCTTCTTTCTGCGCCCTGAAAGAGTGGGGGTAATTGTGGACCTCCGTCGGCAATGAATGATGAGTTTGTTTCACACAATAATAGCAGCGGGGGTTGGGACATGCTGAATAAGTGGGTCAGTGTGCTGTAGGAAAGGGGATGCGAGCCCGACCCCCGTGAAAGGAGCGGGGGGCCTGTTTTGTGTCTTTAACTTGAAAGCTGCATTGTGTTTTTTTGATGAGCTGAAATCTTTGGAATTTTATCTGGCCTGCAAAATCTTAGACATACAGTTTTGAAAGGACTCGATTTTGCTTGTTTAGGTATTACTGGCAGAGTTCCCATCTGCTCATTTGAGAGTGGATGTGAACTTGGGTGTCAGTGTGTGCCAGTATGTGAAAAATGTGGAAAGATGAGGTGCGGCGAGTAGAAATGAGGGTTTGTTTCCAGGAATGTCGGGGTCAGGCCAGAGAATGTGCTCCCTGCAGACCTCCTCCATCTCCGTTACAGTGCGCCCGCTCCGACCCGCAGGAGAGGCTCCCATCTTTTCATTTGTGCCTCTTCAGGGTGCTGCTGTTGCATCTCCTTCTCTGCGGACTCCAGACTGTCAGAGCCGGAGGCTTTAATAGGTCTCAGCCTCATCCTGCCTATAAAGACACAGCTTTGTGCTTATCGCATCATTTCCAGCTCTTGTTATGTTTCACCTACAGCCCCGAGCCACAGTGTGCAACACCGCCACGTTGTTATCGCGCGCTCATCTGTAACCTCAATCCCAAATGTTGTGTTTTTTCATTTCCTAACTCCACAGTTTCCACGCCAGAGTCCGCGGTGATCCGCCGCTCAGCTAAATGCGGCTCATTTTTCGTTTCCGGGCTCTATCGCGTCCCGCCTCCAGAGTAATCTCTGCCAGTGTGTGAACTGAAGTCTCACTGTCTGATCATCAAACTTACGCTGCCCAGAGAAGAGTTTCCCCCTCAGGCTTGTTTTGAAAGTAAAGACTCCAGCGTGAGTCTGTGTGTTTGATGATAGCGCTGTATTTCCCAGTGACGCTTCAGGAGCGGCTGGAAAGAGGAGCAGTGAGACGGAGGACGGCGACTGAGGAGGGAAATCATTATCTGTCGGCAGAGACGGCCGGGAATTAGCAGGTCATCCTCGTTGAAATATTACATTTTTCAGGTCTTCAAATGGCTTCACTGATAACTTTCTGGACTGATGGCTTTGAACGGTCTCAAAAACAAGAAATGAATAACAGCAGTGCTGTCAGAAAGTGTTGGACATTACAGGCTCAGGACAGTGAGAGCCCAGTGGACTGGATGGCTTTAGATGTGTTGTTTCTTTACTTCGTCACCTGAGAGTTTTCATGTGGCCTAATCTGCCAAAACAACACACTCCACGTATTGAGTTAATTTAATTTTTTTGACACAAGTGTCAAAGTTGCAAACTTTGTTTTAAGCTTTAATATCTTTGTTCTTACATGAACTAATCAAATAGATGTTCTTAACCTGAGGTCCAGAACCCCCCGTTTTTTTCACCTATAATATAATATTTGCTCATATCAATATGGGACTGTCTGCCAGTGGTTTGGCTTCCTTGTAGCGTGTCGAAGGGAACAATAGGGATACTTTTTTAATTTTAAGGTCACCTATAGTGTTGATCATCTCTGCTTTCAGTTTGTTCTGGACATGAAAAGATGATTCCAACTTTGTTTTGTTCTTTCTGTCTTGTTCTTGAATTCCTGCCAGCTGTCTGATGTGATTGTTCTGTATATCAACATGGAGACTCAGATCTTTGCTTGAGCTGCTCGTCTTCAGACTCAAACTGTTGTGTGGGATGTGTGTTTACTCCTCCAGCTCATAAGTTTATTCAGATTTTAGCAGTTTTGGTCTTTAAGCACTAAGTTGACTTCTCTCAAGCTGGACAAGGTTTTCAGATTGTGGCAGATTACTGTGAGGCTTCGAAGTCAGTCTGAGTGATTCTTCACTGACGCTGGGTGAAGGTGACTGTAAAGTAGGTTGACACTGCTGAAATGGTGAAGTGTATTTACCAATCAGTAACATTTTATCAGAAATCCTAAACTGGTAAACATGGGAACAGCTCAGTGGGATTGGGTTAAAATAGTTTGCAGTTTCAGGTGGTGAAGTGATGAGCGCTGCAATTTGTCTCCCTTTGAAGTATTTCATCTGTAGTGAGTTATTTTTTCCCCAATAAATCAAGGAGCTTCTGAGTCTTGTGATGAAAGTACATCAAATATATTTTCATGTCTGCCAGGTAGACTGAGGTCACGTGATGTTGACAGTCGTTGCAGCCAAAGTCAAGTCACAGCAGGAATTTCATAATCAAAATCCAGGTTAATTTCTTTTTCCTTGAGTGCTTTCTTCATTATATATATATATATTTTTTTTCTTTTTTTCAAATGGAAATCATTGATGTCTTTTGGAGAATTTGCGTGGTCACAGTTTTCCTGCTCGCTGTAATTCCATCACACCCCTGCAAATGTGCAGTTTGGCTTTTGCACAGAGAATCTTTTAAAAGCCGGTTTCTGTTTCCATCTCACTGAGGACAAGACGAGATTTGATTTCTCGTTTGACCAAAGAGATGCCAACGCATCTCAGCTGTCACATTTTAATTTCTGCCTCAATCCTCCCTTTCAGTGCCCGACAGCCAGGCCTTCTGTTGCAGCTCCCATCAGGTCCGGCTGCATTTTTCTAATGAGAGAAGCTGTTGTACTTGTAATGCATACTTTGTGCTGGTGAAGGAAGTCAAAGCCTCTACGTTGTCAGGGAAGTTTTTAGATTTGTTTACCTGATGAGAGGGAAGACCTTTGATAATCTGACATTGTGCAGGAAAAAAGTGTGCACAGTAAGAACTCGGAAATGTTTCTTGTCCTTTTATTACTACAATGGCGTCGCTGATCTGGCAGGTATTTGTCTTCAAACCATTTCTCCTAGATCATTTATGCTTTCTGAAAAATTCAAAAACTAACAGAAAGAAGAGAAACATATCTTTCCAAAGATGTGTCAATCGTTTCACATATTTGTAACTCTGACTTCACAGTAGCATCAAAAACACAGTAATATTGTTGTTTAAAAAGGCGGAGGGGGGCATTCAGAGCATTTGTCAGTTATATAGCCTTCAAATCCAGATGAACACAGCCTTCCCAGTCATCCATCTTCTGCACTTCTTTATCCAACTGAGTGCACTGGAGTGCTGGACCTGATCCCAGCTGACTGTGAGTGAAAGCAGGGTACGTCCTGCTCAGCTCACCACTTCACCGCAGGCCAGAGCTTCACACATGCGCTACCACGTTCACACTTTTGGGCAATTTTGAGTCATTAATTAACCTCCAGTGCGTGACTCTGGACAGTGGGAGGAATCTGTTAACCCATGCACAGACATGAGGCGAACATTCAAACCCCGCACAGAACTGAGGCGTTGGGGTTATGAGGTGAGAGGGTGAACCACTCATGTCTTTGTCACAAGCTGCTTAAAAATTGTGGATCTGTAGCAATTCTTCTTTGACCACAACTCTTAAACTGTCAGCAGAGAAACATGCTTGGGGACTTTGTCCAATCCCTCACCTCCCAAAGACAAGACGGGTGACAGGTGGAGAAAGACAAAATGCACGTCAAGCGCTCACTCTGCTGTTTGTGTACTTTAGAGAAGACTCGGAAGAATAGAAAGGTTTATTGCAGTCAGGCACACATACTGTATTTCAAAAACTCTGCAAAGCTCTGAAGTCTTTCCCTGGCGCTGTGGAGGCTGAAGGTGATAACTCATCGCACTGAGGGGTAAAACTGGAGGGGGAATGTTCCTCCTGACAGTAGATAAGCAGTTCAGTTTGTGATGTTGAGGTAAAGTTTCATATTTTTGCAAATTGCTGTGATGATTGAAAGTAAAAATTGTGTGTTAAGTGTTACTGCATCATTATTTAATAGTGTAATTTCCATTATTATTTAATTTCTTTTTTTTTCATATCTTTGAGTTATGTACAGCTGCTGTGAATTTCTCCTTGCGGGATGATTGAAGTGATGAGTGAAGTGTTTCACACTCTCCTCTCATAGTACGGAGGTCGACGCTCTGTCTGAATCAGGCCTTTCTGCGGGAAGTTTGCATGTTCCCTCTGTGCATGCACAGGTTTTCTTCTGGTATTATGGTATTCTCATGCAGTGTTTTAGGCTGATTGAGGATCCTAAAAAATGCCCATGAGTCTGAATGTATTTGCCGTGGGATGTCCTGGCGACCTGCCCAGTGTGTCCTCTGCCTTCACTCTTTGATTGCTGGCGTCGCCTCCGGTGCCCCACGACCCCGATCTGGACGACACAGGATGGATGTAGAGCAGCCCTCTGTAGGTCAGGTTAATGTGATGCGCGTGGAAGATGAAGGACGGTGCTATAACTTCTGAAAACAAAATGCATGAGGAGCACAGCAGCAGAAAATGTATCAATATCATCACTTTAATAGTTGTAATGTAATCCCCCCCCCCAAAAAAAAAAAAAAAAAAAAAATCATATTGGAATAAACCTTCAGCAAAAAGACCAAATTAAATATCAAACTTTCCATCTGGTCACACATTATTACCAGACGATGGAAAACATAAGAGCAATAGAAAAGAGAGCACACGTTTCAACAGCAGCCGTTTAGTGGAGGATTCCTGAAACATCAGATGTGTCTCAGATTTAAAACCACTTACGACAGTGTCCTGGATTTCAGTTGAAGAAATCTGATTTGTGCTGTTGAGACACAGAGATACATTTACACTTCTATTAAGTGTCTTTATGTACACCATAGAACATGTTTAATCTGAGTGTGTCAGATCTAACATTGTGATAAATCTGATTATACGAAAGTCATAAATATGGACTCATCTAATGCAGGAAAGAAGCTTTTTAATCCACAAGTTTGTTGATTGTTTTGCAAGTTTGTTTCACCTACATTTCTTTTTGGATTGTGGCTTTTTTTTTTTTCTTTAGAGCAGAGCGAGCCCAGATTTCATCACAGCACACGACTCGCTTCACTTCAACCTGCATGCCAGGTTTCAAAGGCTCCACAAAGTTAGTTAATGTGTAACTTTCGACAAATAGTTTGTGCACACACGAGGCCTCAAGTCAAACTCTTGAGAGGAAAGAAAACAACTATGATTTTGGTACATATTTCCCAGATATTGAGCTCGCACTACGATCCCCTCGTGCTGTGAAGTTTGTTTTGAAAGAAGTGTTTAAATGCATTGAAAGACAAATTAAACAAAACGTAACTGATAAATTAGAGCTTTGTGAGTGCCGAGTCATTACACGATTGTTGGGTAAACATCAGTGAAGCTTGAGTATGTTTAAATATTGATTAACCCCTTTGTGATGGTGAAAATAAGAATAAAGTGAGTGAAGCTTTTCAGAGATTTACAGTGACGTATTTACACAAGATATCTCAACACTTCTATTCAGGCACGTTGCTGAAACAACCTGTCCTGATGCTCTGCGCTAAACACATCTAATCATGGTGCAGGTGTCCTGCTGCAGAAAGTGAGTGTGTTCCCTCCCACTCCTTCCCACAGAGTGCAGCAGGATCCTTTTTTTTCTGCTCCGATGGCTTCGCTCATGTTTTTAACACATGTGACCCAGTGTGGGAAGTGGGACAGGCGGGACTGATGGGTTTCAACATGTCGTGTACCGTTTGTTATCATAATAGAGAACAAAGACCATCAAAGCGGCATTAGCGAAGGCGCTTTAGCCCCTCATCCGGAGCCCACCCCGTTTGTCTGTTTGTCAGCTAATCTTTAGAAAAATGTTTGCGGGGTGACGAGAGGAGGGCAGGGATTTTTTTTTTTTTTTAGGGCTGGCAACATATGGCAGACATGCATATATACTGAATTTAATCACACATTCCAAGCAAATCAGTCTCTTGTGGCTCTGGCGTTCACTGCAGTCGAACATTGGAGATTTGCACTCATAAATGTAAAGTTGGTTATAACTTTTCATTTAATTCCTTGCTGCCAACTGTGGTGGCTGCAGGGGTGGCAAGGCTTTCCCCTCCCCAGCAGATCCACCCTTGACCCTGCACATATAGTATCCATAGAAATTTTAATTCCCATCATGGAATTGCGGTATAATGTCCAGAGAATCGTTTCACTACAATGGCAGAATTTGTATAGCATTCTTTGTTCTGGAGGACAGGCACCGCGGCTCGTAAAGCTCTGTCTCGGTTATCATTAAAGGTGAACCGTCTGGCATTTGATGTCCTACATAAGCTGCCGTGTGTTTGGAGAATCTTGACAGTTGAAACAGTGTTATCTCTGAATCTGGCAGTGCTGAGTGTCTTCCACGTACAACACGCTGGGTGACCCAGCCAGGCAGCGATGAGGGCGGCTCTGCGGTGACGGAGGGAACCGGTCTGACCGGCCCGCCGGCCGGCGCTGAGCCAGGGAGGCACCCCTCACCTTCCCACCGGAGGAGGCCTCCGGTAGAGCACGGGGATGCAGGAGCTGGCTAACCAGCGCCTTTTAATCATTCACTCAACGGCACTGAAGGGTGAAGAGTTGTAGACTTAAAATTCAGATTTTTTTTTTCCTTTTTTTTCTTTTTTGCTAGATCAGCAGCGAAACCAGACATTCTGTGATTTTCTCCCACAGGTGATTAGAGTGTGATTCAGTGGCGACATATCTGCAGGATTAGTTTCGCAACACTTCAAAAAGTTACTCCAACAAAGCAGTTTTTGTTCCCGTGTTTGTTTTGATACATTTACAGTGTGGCCTCCCATCAATGTCACAAGCCTGGTTACTACACACTCAGAAGAGAGTGTGTGTGTGTGTGTGAGTGGTTTCACACTTTAGTGCACACATGTGCAGTGACATTCTTGGATGTCACTTAATGTATAACGAGACTAACCGTCCCGTCTGTGAGTTTTAAACGCCCTCTGGCACATTTTCACGTAGAGTGCATTTCTTCAGGTTCTTCTTTCACCAGCTTGACTGACGCGGAGCGAAGGACTCGTTCTGGTTATGTGTTGTGCGTCGCTGCGTCCACACGTGCATATTTCACTGTACTGAGACAAACGGTCAAACCTGTTTCTTTACATTCCTTCTACAAGACAAGCAGAACAGTTTCCTGTTGCCTTGTGACGGCTGTCATCACACTATTCTTCTGTGTTTTCATTCCGCTCCACAGCACTCCACTCTCAGAGATCAGAGTGAAAACACAGTTTCATTTCATGAAGGAGAGCTCACAGGACTCCTTCTTATAAAGATGCCTTCATTCATTTTGGTTTTATTTCTTTAGATTTCTCAGAAAATGTTCTGTAAGTGAATGGAGCCGTCCCTTTTTCTTATAAAACTTCAACTTTCAAAATCTGTCAGTTCTTCAATAATAGTGCTTTTAAGCTGAGCTTAGAAATGAATGGCAGACTGGGAAGCTTTCATTGTACCATTATGTTTAAGAAGTCCTGGGAGAAACCTTAATGACTCATGTATGGATGCAAACCATGTTATGGTTGTGAGAAGAATAGATACCGAGCTCAGTCAGCAGCCACAGGATAGAGAGATAAGTCTCTGCCCCGCTGAAGAACACTTCACCTCTAAATATTTACGTACAGGTGAGGTCCACAGTGTTCTGCATCAACAGCTACCTGCTCATGAAATCCCAGATTTAGTAGCCCTCGGTTTTGGTTTATTGAAATCGTTTAAGTACAACTTTATTTTTCTTTATCCACAGCAACAAAGGAAAATAGTTCAGGGATGAACTGAGCTCCACAAATAGCTTCTGTTATACGAGACATTTGAGATTTGAGCCTGAAATGTTTCATCATGCATCATTATTTGTTGCTGTGGAGTGTCACAGACTGCCGCTTCCTTTGAACTGAAGCCTCCTGCCTGGTTTTGATCTGCAGAGCAGCGTGGCGGCGGTCCGAGAGAAGGCTGAAGTGGAGGCAGCCAAAGGGGCAGCGGAGGGCCAAGCGGGGCGGCTCACGCAAGAGGCAGAGCGGCTGCGCCGGCGCGCTCAGGAGCTGGAGAACGAGGTGGCCAAACTCAACAGAATCATCGACGAGGCCAAGCTGCAGGAGAGCAGGCTGGGAGACAAGAGCGGCCGGCTGGAGGTGAGGTGCCAGTGAGAGTCATCTGCAGGTTTAATGGGCCCTATAATCATAATAATGGATGAATAATGAGGACGCTGATGATGACGATACATAAAATTGTATGTTAGCAGTATTAAAGTGTTTATCATAAAAGCTGAAAACGTGACAGGTCTTTATACTTCTTATATCATGCCTTTTAGATGAAACACTGTGTTCCGTATAGAAGTTTAACGTGCCGCAACAATCCTCAACAGAGAGATAAGAAGCAGCTGGAGGAGTCTTTGGCTGAAATCAAAGAGCAAGAGGAGGAAATGTCTCGTGCCAACCGAGCGCTGACCATCCGACTGGAGGATGTTCAGGTAAGACGAGCGCCGCTGCCGCCACCCGTATGGAGATGGACGGTTTGACTCTGCCGCTTGTTCCTGTAGAGAAATCTGACCAAGCTGAGCGGCGAACACAAAGAGCTGGAGGAGAGGCTGCAGGAGGAGAAAGCTCAGAAGGAGCAGTTCAAGAACATGAAGAACGACATCGAGGAGGAGAGGAGGCTGCTGGACCGCACGGTGGAGAAGCTTCAGAGAGAGGTGAGCTGGATGCTTTCACACCAGAACGTCCATCCCACATGATCACATGAATCCGGTTTATTATCTGGAAATACACTCTCAAACAGCTTTTAATTTTCAAGAGGTCACCAGAGAAGATCAATCGAATCCATTTCCCAACTGTAATGTTTCGTAAACTATGACTCAGTGCCGGCTTTCCAGTTTGTTTGTAATAATTTAGATTAAATTGCTGATTGACTTTCCTCCTCCTGAGCTGCATGGTTAATTTTTCCCTTTGCCGCATTTCTTTGACCAGTCCTTCCTCTTGCGCTGTGCTCGCAGATGAACGATATTGTGGACGCGTCTCAGTCGTCCACTCGGGAGCTGCAGGAGCAGATCGACATCTACCGAGAGAAAAACCGTCGAGAGCTGACGGAGCTTCAGAAGCTTCTGAGGGAGCGGGAGCAGGAGCTGGACAAGTGCCTGCTGATCTCCAAAACCCTGCAAGACGAGGTAAAACGGACTTCTGCCGCATCGTGTGGAAGAGCCACTCGTTTGAACGCTGACGCTGCTTTCCCGGCGAGAGCGGCCAGATAAAGACCAGCATTAGTCAGGCCGGCTGAACTCTCCCGTGTAGAACGGCACATGATGGACGCCTTGTTGTGACTCAACCAGTTCGAACCACTCGATAAGATCAAGACGTCCAGTTAGAGAGCAGTGTCATCACATCGCTATTTCTGCACTTTCAGATCCAAAACGCTGTGTTAATTCTGGATGCCGGACCTGAAAGAGAAACGCAGTGCCTTTCTGGTCCTGGTTTTGACCCCATTATAGTGAAAGTTGATGTGTGACCCTCTGCATTGTTCATCTCTGTCAGCACTTAGGAATGTGGAGAATGCTTTTGTCAAAGAGGGAATTAGATGAGAGTGAATAATTTACATTGGAATGAGGGTGACCCATGCTGTTTTATTTATACGGCTAATATTTATTCAAGACAGGAGAAGGAGATTATCTTTATTGTGACCACAAAAAATCGTGCCTAGTCAAATAGAAACGGAAATATGTGTAAGTGTGATTGATTCACATTGAAAAAACATATTAAGATTTACTATTTGGGTTTTTTTGTTTTGTTAATGACATAAATTTGATTGAAACTCTTCAGTTTTGGTTTTGTGAATCAACAAAATTCAAACCGTAGCCGAGGCTTAGGATGACATGGGCCAGTCTTGACCTTCCCATAACCACAGAACGTCAGTCTCAACAGGGCGTTTATGGGGGACTCCAAGTAAAGGAGAACATCAACAATCTTGAGGTATTTCCTTTATTTAGAGAAAAAAAATCATGTCGTGATTTTCTCTTATACAAATTAAAATGTTTGTTTTGTAGGAATTGTGAGAGTGGTTTAAAAGTATAGGTATAGAAGTTTAGTGGCGTGCTGTACTTACAGTACGTTCATAGCTAATAGGTTTCTTGCAGACGATACTGAAAGTTAATGCATTTTGTTCCAAATATTGAAATTTTGCCAACCTGATATCTCCTTTAGTTCATAATTGTATGATATCTTCATCTTTATTAAAAATGCTAAACGAAAGAAAAGAAAATGGTGTGAGAAAGCCCATCTGATGGGTCATCAATGGCCAGGGATCATGGTTTCTAGCCTGGCATGCCAGACTGACCTCATATGTTACACACAGAGACATCTCCGTGTATCCCTGAGCATGGAGAGACAGTCTGGCGTGCCAGGCTACATGGATTCATGTGTGGAGTTGAGGCTTGTCTGTGTGGTCGATTCGTTAAAGGGGCTTAAAGCTTAAACTGGTGCAGAAGTTGATCCTGGTCCTGATGGTTATGAAGCGCTGAAGGGGGAACTACACAATACTAGACAGGTTTTATGGTCCATCAGAGAATCGTGTCACGCAGACATAAAATCTAACAGACTCTGCTTTAACATTCATCTTCATTGTTTTTGACACTTTATCGGCTTAGCATTTGTATATATATTGAAATATAGCTGATGATATTTGGTTTTCTAAGGCTTCTGATCTGAATCAGACACTTTATTTTTTAAGGAAAGTTAAATGTGCTATTTGCAGAATTAAAACAGCCATACAGAAAGAAGAGAAACGAAGAAGAAGAAGAATAAAAGAAAACTATAACGGATTGTTCAACTCAACGATGCCCCGTGGAGATTTTCAGCTCTAGCTGTAGATGAGTGTGTTTATGCTGTTTGTGTGTTTGTGCGAACGTGGATACGGGGAGTTGTGATCACCCATTTCTCTTGATGACACAGGGAGGTAAAGTTATTAGAGCTAATGTGGCCATAAAGCAAAAGAAGTAAACAATGCAGATTTCAAAACATAAAAGGGAGGAGTGCTGATGTTTTATGAGGAAGGGAATGCATTAAAGATGTTTGTTAGACTTAGAGGATACACTCGGTGAGCTATAATTTGATCCCTGTAAGCAAACTGAGGCTGTTTATAGTGACAGCTCCTTTGGGCAGGCCCTACCTTAATATTTAGCCTCAGAGGTTTCTTTAAAGAGAAAAGTGTTTCAACCATTACCTTCTTTAAGTAATAGTGTCAGACTTGGTTCACTAAGCAGGATGTTCCCGGTATGAACTACATGTCATCTGCACACGACTTGCAGTAGTCAGGAGCATTTCTGTCAGGACCGGGTCAGCGTCCAGGTTCTTCCTCTCTTAGTTTGCATCCCTGCCGATGTGTCTCTGTCCAGCTGCTGCACAGGAAGAGGAGGATGTCAGCCCTGTGATATCATTGTTGTGAAAGCTGTGCTGGCTGATTCACATCCTCCTCCCTCTCCACCTCCTCACTGGTCCTGGGAGCCCAGTTTTCCAACTGCAGCTAAACGTCCTGTCAGTGTCTGCCCGTGTGAGCCTGGACGGTCACATGCAGGCTGCAGGCCTCCGTCCTCCCTTTTAAAATCTTTGTAAATGCCCACAGACCACAGTTTAGGACCTGGGTGAAGATGCACAATTACAACAACCCACGCGCTGAAACTGAGTCTCAGTTAAATGTTTAGATGACTAAATATGTTATAAATCTGCACTAATCGCCAGATACTTGTTGTGGGTGAGAAATGAGGTGGGATGATGAATATGAATTGTCTGAGCTTTAAGCTGTTGGGGCGATTTTCCAGCTGTGGGGGCTTCAGAGGGAAACGCAGGCTGTGCTGGATTCACTACACACTCAGGGGAATATAATAGAATAATTCCTATCAGCAACAACTAGAGTGTTGGTCACTGCCACAGCAGGAGTAGTTGATAGGAATCAAGGTGACATGTAGAACAACAGCATTTATGTTATGTTATGGAAGGTTGTTTTTTGGGGGATTGATACAGAAGGCTGCTACAATACGGTAATGCTCGGTGCTTAAATGTTTGGAGTAGATCATGAAACCACTGTATGTCGTTCCTTTACCTGCCATTAAGAAAAAGCTCGAAGAATACAGGAGATGCTTGATTTTGTTTCTGTCAATATGAAAACAAACATCCATAAATATAAATAAATAAACCCACTCCATCAAACTCTGATCAGTTCATCTTCTCTAACATTGGAAGAGGTTCCTCTCAGGCTTCTGGGACATTTTTCTTTAACGCAAAACAAACAAACAAAAAGCCAAAAACAAGTCAATCCCTACAATACAGCTGCTGCCAAACAGCTGCTCAGAAACATCCTCTCTTTAAGATGCATGATCAGTAAATTGTCTGTTCGTATGTTTTGTTTAAGCTGTCGCGCCGGGAGGAGGACCTCCGTCAGTGTCAGAGGGATCGAGACAAGGCTGAACTCAGGGAGAAGACGCTTGAGAAAAGGGTGTTCGAACTGGAGGCGGAGGCTGAGACGAACGCCCACACTAAAGATGACAAATCCCGACACGTCAAACTCATGGAGGTACAATGCTGCGGAGGATTGCCACTGATAAACGCCCTGTCATGACTGAAGTGTGTAATATCCAGCAATCGCAGGAGATTTTTTGTCGTTTACAGTGTTTAATCACTGGAAAAGACCTCAGCTGCCAGCGTCTGAGATAAATATTTATGGAGAACAGAGATAACACTCAGTGAGTGAACATGTGTAACTCCTTCATCCTGCAGGAGAGAATTTCTCAACTAGAGATAAACCTCAATGAGGAGCGCCAGAGTGGAGACCAGCTGATGGACAGGATAGACCGTGGAAGAGAGCAGGTAACACACACACACACTCAACACATTCTCATTATCAGAGCTCACCTGTGTCAGTGACCTGCTGTCCACGTTCACACAGACGCGTCTCTGTTCCATCTCAATCTGGAAACGATATCCAGGTCTCATGTTGCTTTGTCTCCCACCTCTAACTTCATGACCACAGCCTCTAATCTGTAAATGAATCGACGTGACATCCATGTAACAATTTCAGGTGTCCGATGTGTTGTGAGAAACTTCATTCATCGTGATTCTTATACATGTAGTGATCTCTATCATGTTTAATCCTGCAGTCTCAAAAAAAGAAAAATCTCTGTTAATTCCTGGTTTGAGTAAGGAGGACGAGTTATTGCTTTGTAAGATGATCTTGCGTAATCATTCAGGCTGGTTGCTCGCCAGCGCGGTCTAAGAGCGTCTATCCAATTTTCATGCATCAGTCACAAAAGACCCCTCTTAATGCGCCGCCCGAGCCAAAATATGCGAGCTGCCAAATGTCTCAAGTTTTCAGGTTGTGGAGTTCACTTGGAAATTGCACTCAGTAACTTCAGTGTGAGAACACATCAAATTCTAGCGCTAAAAGTCAGGAGGATTTTCTTCCCTCTCCTGCATGCGCTCCAGTTTTCCCTCCTCACTGATATGGCGGCACCGCGAAGAAACATTTAGATGCTCGCTTTCAGAGATTCTGAAGCTTTCTGAAGCCTCGTGTTCTCGAGTCATGATGAGATTCAGACAGAAGCCACAACACCTTTCTGCAGCTTCCTGCTTCTAAAACCTCTGGCCTTGTTACAAGCTCTGCTCGGGCTCAAACTGACATGGACTCAAAAGTTATCACCCAGAATTTAAATAAAGTCCACGGCGGCACCGAGAGAGCCTTATTGTGGCTGAGCGAAGTATTTAAATCTGCTTAAATGGTTTCTCTTTTTAAAAAATTCCTGGCAGAGAGAAAAGAGTGGCATTGTGACAAAGTGGCATTGGTTCAGCGTGAGGCTGAGGTCGGTTGTCACGGCAACACTCCAGTTTTGTGCAGTAGGGACGCTTGCGAGCGTGCTCACACACATACACGTGTGCGCGCGCGTGCGTGCACGTGGGGTGTGTGCGCTCGCATGTCTGTGGGGAGGGTGGAGGGGGGGGGGGGGGTGCATGGCTATGGGGTGGAGGGCTGGTGGGGCTGCAGCGGAGGCAGCAGGAAGAACACCTGCGTCTCTCCTGGCACCAGGTGCTCCTCTCCTGTCTAAATGAGAGTAATCTCCCCTCTCCTCTCCTGCCGTCTCTCACAAAGCAGATTAGTTTCGCTGTATGTTCCAGTCTGCTGATTCAGCTCCCTCAAGCGCTGCGCCGGGTGCACCAGTTATAGGGGCCATCGTTCATCAGAGCGGCCCACTGTCACCCACTAATTGGCATAAAATATCACCAATTCTAAGCTCCTCTCTCCAAGAAAGAACCATCACCGCTTTATCGATTAGTTTTCATTCCCCGCTTTCTTTTGAACTAGTCCATCACGGAGCAGTCGGGTCTCCGGTGCCCCGACTTGAGATGTGTTGACCTCCGTATGAAATAAATAGTTTGATATTTATGGAAATGTTGTTTGAAGCTTTATTCCTTTAGGGTGAGAGGAGATGAGCAGAAAGCACACATTATTCAGGCCAACTCCAAAAGCTGAAATACAACTGAAAAGTACTTTTTAAAATTGAGTAAAACATTATTCTTCTAATCTATTTTAAACTATGAAAATTGCTTTTATTGTACTTTTCTGAAAAAGAAACAGTTTCAAATACTTTCATTTTACTCTTCCTAATTTCAGCTTATTAATTACAAAAATCTAAAAATATTTTAATGTTTTGAGATTATTCATTTCTCGATTTGTTACCAGTGTTTCACAATCAGAATCTTAACCTTATGTTTTCTGATTGTAGAAATAACTGATCAATTTTGTATTTCTTTTTTTTTCACGATGCACCTCAATTATAGACTTCTCAGTGTTACAGATTCAACTTCTTTGGGAGCATTTAGAAAGAGGTTTGTAGCTGTAATGTATCTTTTGTACACCGTTTATCATGATTTTCCTCTGTTTTCTTTCTGGTTGACTCTGTCACATACATGACTTTAATTGGGTGCCTTTATTCAACATCTTATTTTAATTGTTTGTCTTTTAATGTCTGCTTTGCTCAAAATCCAGTCGAAACACCAATACATCCATGTTGTCTTATCAATAAGGTTTTTAATCTATATTATAAAGCAAAGTCGCTAAAGCAACAACGGCAGATATTTGTGATACAAATTAGAAAGTAAATATTAACAACTGAAATGTTAAATGCCTAAAAACTGAAGTAAAATAGATACCATGTATTTTTTTCAGGCTGTTTTCATTTTAAAGCTAATCCTCTGCTAACTGTAGCTTCCTGTTTATGTTACAGAAACAGTGTAATCACATGTCTAACAGTAAAATGTTAAATACTCTACGGAAGCAGACACATATATTTTGTTTACACAAATGACTGTCATTGACTCTGAACTCAAACCGGGCGTTCCTGACGGAACCGAGGGTGAAACGCAGGCAAACGAGAAAATCCAGCTCGCCAATTAGCTTGTGCTCCTCCGGCATTAACGCGTCAATGGTTGAGCACTTTGAGTCACTGGGAGCCGCGGCGGTTTCTGTTATGAGTGAAGCCGAGAGACAGTGAGCCTCTGACCATAATTGTTGTCAGACAGTGTGGGTCTGCAGAGATGACAGTGTGTGGACTCGGCTTGACAGGTGGAGCAGATGAGGAATGAACTCCTGCAGGAGAGGGCTAGCAGACAGGACCTGGAGTGTGACAAGATGGCTCTGGAGAGACAGGTACACACTCTGCTGTCTGGAGGACGGCGACGGCACACACCACCCAGCAAACGCAGTTCAAAGCACCGACTCCTCCTCACTTTGCAATTCGTTTTCATTTGTGTCCATTTTCACATCATCGGCGTCGCCGTTCACGTAGAGATGTGATCGTGTTGAACTTGCAGCTGTGAGATCCTGTCTCCGTCCTCTTTAGAACAGAGACCTGAGAACCAGAGTGGCTCATCTGGAGGGATCCCAGAGGCCCAGCAAGGAGGGCCTGGTGGCCCAGCTGGAGAATCGCATCCAGGAGCTGGAGGAGCGGCTGGAGGGGGAGGAGAGGTGAGCAGGAGGCTTCAGCTGCTGGAGTGAAGATGATAGAAGAGCCTCGGGGAGGGACTGACTGAAAACTCAGGAGTTTCACTAGTTTTGGAGTTTAATCTTTGGACAGGTATAAATCAGAGCCTGTGCTTGTGTCCAGGTACGCTTGAAAATCTGTTTCTGAGGACAAAGTAAAGTTAGGCCGCAGCCCAGGAGCTGCTGGGACGCAGTCCTAACAGGAAATGACTGATACTCTCTGTAGTGGATTAGTTTTTTTATGCATTTGTGTGATAATATTAAGTATTTAATTTAACTCAAGCACAGTTCCCATCATGTTTTCTACTTTAACATCACAAATCACTCCTGAGCATGATTACAATGCAAATCTGATCTGCATTTATGTTCTTTACCTAATAAAGAAAAATTTGTGTTACATCTACATGTATGCAGAAAACACCTTGCCATAGTGTAATTTTATACACTCTGGCGTCTGTATACATACACAGTATATGTTTTATGTATTGTCTGAATGATGTGTTTTGAACATAGATATATTAAAATAATGGACCTGACGATGTGAATGTCAATGTAAAAAAAAAAGACAATAAAAATTATGGAACGCTTTAAGTGATTTTTGAAGACACTACTTCAAAATACTTTTTAACAGCATTGCTTTTACGTGCAACAGAGCATAACTTAAGTAATATTAGTTTTTCCTGCTCCCATATTTGAGGGTTTATTAACCCTGTCATCTGTACCCAGTGTGACTGCTGTGTTAGTGTCGTCTGATTGATTATGTGGGAACATTTTTAAATAAACTGGTGCACAATGAGATGAGATGATTCAGAAGTGTTGTGTTCTTGACACTCTGATCCCCAGTGTGAGTCTCAATGTGTTTTTGTGTATCCTCGCCTGGTAGAAATACCACAACAGTCCAACATGCATCGTGGCGCATTAGTAGAAGTTCCTCCGGAGTCTTTGTGTCCCATCTCTATTGTTAAACAAATGTCAGAAAAACATCTGAAAAGGTTAAACATCTTTGTCTTAGTAATAGTACTATTACTCAGTATTAGTTTTTTGTTACTTTATTGTTTCACGTGTTTCAGGGAGCGGGCCAACCTGCAGCTGGCGAACCGAAGGTTAGAGAGGAAGTTGAAGGAAGTGATGATGCAAGTTGAGGAAGAACATAACTCCATCCAGGATCAGAAGGACCAAGTGAGTCTGAGATTTGTGTGTCTACCGGTCAGCAGAAGCATTTGATCTCTGTTGAAGATTAACCGTGTCGCTTCTCCTCCAAGCTGAATCTGCGTCTGAAGGCCCTGAAGAGGCAGATGGACGAGGCTGAGGAGGAGATCGACCGACTGGAGCACAGCAAGAAGAAGCTGCAGAGAGACCTGGACGACCAGCAGGAGACCAACGAGCAGCTCCAGAGTCAGCTCAAGGCTCTGCGCAGTGAGATGAGGTAAACACTCGAAGCTGCTGTTAAAGACGGTTCTCAGCGCGTCGGCTTCCTGTAAAACCCTGCGCCGTCTCATCCAGGCGGAAGACCAACTCCGCCCCGCTGCTCAACACCCTGGACGACGACGACGACGACGACGCCAGCACCGACGGCGAGACGTACTTCAGCTCGTCCTCGGGGTACAAGCGCTCAGCAAGTCAGGACAACCTGCTGTCCTCCTTGGCTTTATGAACCAACACGGACGTCAGGGGTGGAGCTGCGTTATCCGTGACGCCGTCGGACCAAAAGGCCGCCAATCCGCGCCATGAGCTTCCGTAAATAATTACACTCGTTTGAATGTTAAGACTTTCACTAAACTTCACTACTTTTGTGAAAGTCTTGAGTTCAGCAGTTGATGTAATTCTCCCATGGCGGCTCTGGATGGCCAAGAATTCACTCAGTATTATCAAAGCAGCTGTTTGATTAACCAATTGTTGAATCGTTGAATCTTTGATGTTTTATTCTGTGCTGAAGAAATTAAATGTACATACTTCTGATGTTACATTCCTACTTTTTTATTTTCCTACTTTTCTTACTTCTTATCTTCCAATACTTTTACTTCTGAGAGGCTTTTTGCTTTAACCAACAGATTACACAAGCGTGTCAATATGAATATCAGCTTTAGTACAATGGAAACTGCACTCTGTGATGCACTGTAAACCAACCGGCAACCAGTACCGCCCTGGTGAACTCTATGAAGTTATTATTACCCTGTGTTTTATTAGGCCTATCGAACATGACACATTTACGCTCAGTATCTGAAGATTTTTTTTGTTTTGTTTTTTTTCCTGTTAAATGAAATACATTTACCTGTTTTCGCAGTGAATGAAAATCAAATCTGAACACATGAAGTCATTTATGTTGGGATGTTTTTATTTATTCTTGCCTGAAAATGCAGAGTTTTGACTCAGTGATGGATTTTTTTTAGGGAATAATACATGAGGGACTTTGAACATCTCTTTTTTTTATACAGTTTTTTTTTTTTTTTTAAATCATTGGTTAGCTTGTCATCCATTTCACGGGTTTTAGCGTTCGCGGTGTCCCTCACATCCAGCGTTTACTTCTTTAAGGGGTTTCAGCAGTGAAATCGACCAATTTTAAATCAATTTCACATACTGGAAATGATTTGATTTAATTTTGCTCTGTTTATTTCCTTCCTAACCTGTAAAAAAATCTTCATTCTGAACGTCTCGGTCTTATTTGAAATGTGTATCTCATGACTTTCAGTGCCAGGGGAAATGGTTTAGTTTTTGAAACTATCTTTTAAGTAAGGGAGGGATTTTCTTCAGACGACAAGCAGACAATCATTTTATTTTTTATTGTATTTTTTTTACACTGTGATGATTTGCACTCTGTTGGCTCTGTGCTGAAAACGCCCGTGTGTGTCGGCAGTGGAGGGAGAGAGTGGATCAAGCCTGCCGCTACCTCTCTGGACTCAAATGTATGTTCATAAATCCTGCTGAGACGACAATAAAGTTAATTTCAGTTACTCTCACATTCGTCTTGCTTCTTAATTAACATTTAAAGGGTTGACGTGTTCTGAATGGTCATGACGGGTGTGTGGAGTTTGTTCTTTAAGCGCACAGTACTGCTGCATGATGAATCGGCGGCGAGTCGTCAGCTGTGCTCAGTTTTTGTTTTTTATTACATTTTAACACCCAGCTGAACTTAATTTTCTTGAAAACCATCTTTAAATCTGAAGTTGTCTCATAATGAGAATGTCATACTTTTGGGTTGTGGTTGGATTCGACCTGTTTTGTTGAGTTTGCACGTTCATTCTGTGCATGTGTGGGTATTCTTGATTTTCTACCACAGTCCAGAGACATGTTAGAGACAACTGCTGGCTGTAGGCGTGGACTTGATGGCGAGTTGTCTTCTGTCTGCCCTGTGATGGACTAATGACCACTTCAACTTGTTGAAGGAAATTTTCGTTTAGAACACATCAACCATGTTTTTTTACACGGTGGGTGGAAAGGCATGCTTGCAAAGGAAGACTGTGCAAACTCCAGACAGAAAAGCCTCCAATCTGGACGTGAGCAAGGGACCTGGCTGCAAAAAAACCACTGATCGGTCCTGTGTGTCACCATCTCCTCTGACTTCACTTATCTTCAGATAAAATCTGCGCCGGGCCAAAGCAGCTGTGTCAATAGCAGCTTTATCTTTCATTTTGTGCTCAGCGGGTCTGTATTTTTCCTGCTGGAACACGTGAAGCATATGTATCCTGTGTTTGGACTCGATCACCTTTCTAAACCAGGTTTTGACCTCTTTTTACTCTCTGGGGTAAACAAAAAAGATTCCTGAGCGGATTATGGCCACCCAGTTCCAGTGTATTTACACTTGATTTATCAGTATTTGAGGTCACACCAAAACCTTTCAGTGCATTTCTATGGACTGTGAATACAAGCTACATTAAATCAATTTTAGCTTATATTCTTAAATGAAACCTTGCTATTTTGTGGAGGTGTCATTTTGAAAGTTTTCCTCTCATGTGCAGCAATGAAAAGAGGTAAATAGATGCAGCTTTCTTATTCTGTTTGGTTGACCGGCCATTGTTGTGAGGGCGTGACCTTCATTTGTTGCTTTTCTGTGTGGAACAAACAAATCGACCTTTCAAGTGCCACAGTATTCTCTCTCTCTCTGTCTCTCTCTCTCTCTCTAATCGGGCCCACAGAACGCAAGACTTAAGAGGAAAAGTTTTGTGTGCTTAACAAGGTGATCGTTCATTCTTGGGATTCCTTTATGTGCTTGAGTGACTTCAGCCAAAGAGACTGCTGGGAAATAAAGAGGTAGACAGCTGAGAGAGAGAGAGAGAGAGAGAGAGAGAGAGAGAGAGAGAGAGAGAGAGAGAGAGAGAGAGAGAGAGAGAGAGAGAGAGAGAGGTTTAACTGTGAGGTGATTTGTGTAGGATTCTTGTGGAGAAGCTGCAGGGGTCTGTGAAGCTAATCACACTTTCACGGTTCTAAATAGAAAACACACAAGTTTTTCAAGTCTCGCAGGGATCTGGAGGTGGGCGTGTAAAGAAAATAGTGTGAATGTCGCAGTGTCATGCTGCCCCCTAGCGGTGATGTATGTGCACTTTTCTTTTTTTTCCTTTTCTATGGATTGATTCTTTGAATTTTTTTTTTCCAAGTAAGATGAAATTTAGAGTGTACTGCTGCCATCAATAAGACACTTATTTCTGCGTTCCTCTTCATGTGTGCGTGAGTGAAGCGAGCAGTGTGTAGGAAGGAGAGGTGGCTGGTTTTTATCAGCCAGTTGAACTGTCTGACCTCTGCAGGCCCTCAGGGACCTAAAGGAGGGAGTCAGTCACCCCCACATACCTCCATCCTCATGATTAATGGCTCAACAAAACTTTGGTGAGAATGCTTTATTGCTAATTTAATAAATGCAGCATTCAAATCCAGTGTGCGATAAGTCTTTGCAGTCGACGTTCTGGCTCGTCGATGGTTTGAGAGTTGATAGTTGTTGTGAAGAGTATTTTTAACCAACACCCATAACTTTATTATTGTGTTTTTGTTTTAAACAGAACACTTTAATGGGGATGTGAAGAGAGACAATGAGTAAATATCCGGTGGAAGCCTCGGGGTGAATGTGTCTGTGCAGCAGGACAAACCTGCTCTCACGATGTGTTTAGAGTCTTTATCAACAGTGGAAGGAGCTTTTAGTTCTTTTATTTGACAACAAATTATCAGTCTTCACACCTTTCATCAAATTGCCCGTTTTTTTGTTTTGTTTTGCTTTTTCAAAAACTGAACTAAGCATGAAATATTTTACATTTTGGAAATAAAATTGTTGAAAAATTTAAATAGACACATTGTTTAAAAAAAAAAGATGAAATAAAATTGTCTTGTCAATTAGACTAAATAAAACCAGGTATGTTCCACTCCTGACATATGGTCTTTATGGGGTGAACATCTTCTTTTCAGCTTAATGGGTTTCCCAAAATTTTAGAAAAATTCCTAAATTCAACAACATGAAAATATACTGTAAAGTTTAAGTTTAGGTATGTGTCTGCATGTGTGTGTATGTCTGTGTTGTGTATGTTTGTGTGCACGTGTGCCGGATGAGCACGTTGTGCCTTTTATTTGATTTTACTTTCGATTCAACGCAGCACGGTCATAACATAATCGTCACAGGTGTGACTTGTAGCAAAGATAACAGAGGGGGGAGGAGAAGGTAGGTGCAGGTTTTACTGATGCTGCTAAAGGTTACAATGACCACAATACAGTCTCTAACCAGAACTAGAGAAAGGATAATTCTATACTTTTTGCAAATTTAGGCATCAAAATCAAATTGTATTAATTTCATATCAAGACGTTTCAACAGCTGCATGAATAAAGGTGTGAAATTAAAGGCAGCAAACATCAAATTTTACTTGGACAAGACTATAAATGAAGAGTTTTTTTCTGCTTCGGCTGATTAAATATTGTCATCTAAATAACAGAACCTGTCCCATTGGACAAAGATGATATTAAGTCTTTGGACTAAGTGCTGTTAATGCATCTGAAATGCAGAAGCCGATACTGACCACTGGCTGAACTCGGTGAGCGATATGTGTGCAAATTTCAGCTGGTATGACCATTTTGTGGCTGCTGCACATTTCTGAATACCGTCCAGCAGTGTGACTCATCACAAACAGCTCATTAGTCCGTCAACAGCTGCAGAGGTGCTTTTTTTTTTCCTTCTTCTTCTTCTCCCCCCTGTGGTAATTACCAAACCTGAACTGCAGCGCTGCAGGGATGCTGAGCTGAGATCAGCTGCTCTCCTCTCAGTTTCAACTGTAAAATCCTGCACAAACAACTGGGCTCATACCGAAACCTGCAAGCGGGAACAAAGAATGCACTGGCTTTGTCTGGCAGCACAGAATGAACGTGAACAGCGCTTATCTATGTCTTTTACTCTTGGAGAATGTAACTCTGATATGTTAAAATACCTTTCTCCAAAGCACTTTCTCCAGATGCCAAGCAAGATTAAAGTAACAGAGACAGCACACAGAAAGTCAGCTATATTATTGAAGGTTAACATTAATTCATCAACAATCAAATTTTTTTAATGTATCAGTTATCAGAAATGCTCATTCAATACATGATTTTAAAAAAAAGTTTTAATCTTTAAACAATAATGAAAAGACGATCTTTCAAACATGCTTCTTAAAGTTGAATCAGTTTAATAAAGAGATAAATACATTTAATATCAAAACAAATTCATCCATTCATTTTCTATGCTGCAGTCACAGGTGAAGGCATGCATGCATGTTTTTAGACTATGGGAGGAAACTGGAGCACTTGAATAAAAACCCATCCATTCACGGGTAGAACATGCAAATCCGGGCCTCTGTTGAGTGGAGGAGCTCCTTGCTGTGAGGCGAGAGCGCCAACCACTCCTGTCATATGCAGTTCCATAAAAAAATAAAAAAAAATAAAAATAAAGTCAAATAAAATTAAATAAAGTGATGTGTAGTAAAAAGTACGAGGTAAACAGTTTGACTGCTGTTGTAGATCATAAGGATTACAAGTGATTTATTGAAAACAGACTTTGTTCAATTCCACTTGCGGCTGTCTCTGTGTTTGTTGCGTTGATGTCAGCTGACGTGCACGCTACCATTCCCCTCTTTTTTTGTACCTGTATGTCCTGTTGTACTCGCAGGACCAGAGCTGTGGCATAAGTCTGGTGCTGAGTGAAGACCTGACACAGAACAGACTGTGACAGGAAGAGAACGCCATGTGTTCAGCATGAGAGAGGCCTTCCATGGCTTCCATGGCTTTACACTGGACTGCTCAGAGAACACTCATTGCAGGAGGAACGAAACGCCCTTTGTTTGATGTCTGGTTACTAATTAACTCCACGCCGCTGTAGAAATACCTCTTATATTGTCCTGAGAGTTTTTCCCTTCATATCTCCTGACAGGTTTGAAATGAACGAACAACAGAGCTTTCATGAAGTACAACAAACATGTGAACTGAACAAGCTCCCACCAAGAAACTTAACTCCTAAATCCTCAATTTGCCATTCTTCTGCCGCTCTGTCTCGAGTTTCTATCAAAAGGGAGTGACTGCAGGTTGTTCACGGCAGGAATGTGATCCGGCTGTCAGAGCGACGGCGTGCCTGTTCCTCAAAGATAATTGACAGGATAAGGAGGCGTAAACCGATGGCAGCGGAGTCAAAGCGCAAAACCAGGTGAAATGTGTCAGAGGGAGGTCAAAGGTGATAATAGCATTAAATTTTAATGTTTGCCCTGTCGGCTTCCTTTTCATCGCTATAAACACTATCAATAATTTATTCAGCATAGTGACTCCTGTTAATGCTACATGTCTGCAGCGCCGACACGTTTCTGTGCTGAAACAAAAAACACACATAACTTCTTTATTTATTTCAGTTTATTCAAATCAAGACTAAAAATACAGAGTAAAGCAGTTTCTGCAGGTATAAACAATAAAGATGTTTAAATTTAAGTTTTAAAAAAACTTTCTTCAATGGTAAAAGTCATTATATAGAAAGCTACACTATCAATTCCATTGATCAGTTGGGCTAAATTTTTTGAACATGCCAAAATAACTTACATATTTTAGTTGTACATGTTACAGTATTTCTCTCTTTCTTTATAAACAGAGCAACACATTTACAAACATGAAACACAGAAATTGAATAATTGTTTAAAAAAGTTGCAATATCTTTATGAATCTGTTTTTTCATTTGATGTCTATTTGTAGGGAGGAGTTCATTTATATCATTTATAAATACAGGCTGATCAAATATGTTGATTGTAAATTTACTCTGAAAAGCTGCTAAAATTCAACATTCTGAATTCTGAATTTTCAAAAAAATATTTGAATGTTTTGAATTTCTTCATTCATTTCAAATTTTCAGAGAAATATATGGAGCAATATTGAATAATATACTTTTCGGGAACTCAAACTTGTGACGTGTGTTTTGTTCTTCTTCCTTCAGCCGCCCTTCCTGCTGGCCGCTCCTGGTGATCAGTAGTACACCTGTCCCGGGTCCCACCCAGCCAGGAGCAAGACCCGCCCACCAGCCCTGCTCCCAGGGCACGAGGAGCCAGCTGAAATGTAGCTCGACAGGTCTGATGAGAACACAGGGACTCAGCGAGGAACACACACAAACACACACACACACACACACACACACTCATAAGCAGGGAGGTTGCTCAGTGACTGACAAGCCTGTCTGTCAGGTCAATTTGGAAGCAGTCTGGCCGGAGTTCAGACAATGACATCTCTGTGTGAGTGTTGCTGAGTGTGGGACTGGATCATACCTGGTCACTTCACCTGCAAAGGAGGGATCTTCAGGCCGCTGGACTCTCTCCACCTCCACCTCCACCTCCACCAGCAGCAGCAGCAGCAGCAGACTTGACAGGGTGGAATTTCCCTCCTCTTCTCTGGCTGGAGCCGGGGGCAGATGGTCGCTCTGAGAGTCTGAGCAGACCTCAGGAAGGAGAGTGAGAGGAAGGGTGGGAGGAGGGCTTGAGAGGGAGAGAGAGAGAGAGAGAGAGAGAGAGAGAGAGGAAGACAAGCCAGGGGTGGACAGACAGAGGAGACATGCTTCGCTACGGTTCAGGACGAACTGTTTCCACCATCACCACCACAGAGAGCTCTCCAGAGACTGAAAGTCCGGTAAGAAGACGTCCCAGACCAGTCAGGGTGCCGCGGCTCACCCTCTGTCTCTCTTTCCTCCCTTCTCCACACTGTTTTGCTCAAAGTCCATTGTTTTTTTTTTCCCCCTCCCTGCCTCTGCTTGTCCACTCGTGCTGCCTTTTACGCTGCAGCCACTTGTTTCAAGTCTGTGCAGCGAGAAAACAGTTTCTCCGTCCCAGTTGAGGATGTCCTGTTCTCTGATCTCGCTCTCTGTGACTGCATGTTTGTTGTAGGATGTGTAGATGTGCTCTGTTACACAACCGTGTAATGAGAGCTGAGTGTGCAGGAGGCATTGCTGTCATGTTTATTTGAACAGCTCTCTGATAAAACAGGCTTTTGTACTAAACCTGTTCTTCCTTTAATTCATTCCCATGGGCCTCTCATGTGGAATGGTACAGCGTGATAATTTGGTGAAATGTGTGTGGCGTGGCTTCAAAGTCATACAATTTTGTCAAAGTTATGATAAAATTCTGCTATGTTACAAAATCAAACAGCAAATATGTTATAAATATTATGACAGATGCATCCGTTTGAAAACTTCAATACATTTACATCTACTTTGTTTGCTGCAGTCCGTAAATAATTCCACAAAGAGCTTCTGTTCTTTCTGTTTCAGTTGAACTGATACTTTTCAATGAATTCACCTAATAACATCAAATAATACTTATTTAAATGCAGACTATATATATTCATATTTCTGTTCTTGTCTGTTTTCCAGAGGAGGACCAGACGCCTGAGGTTGACTCTCCATGCAGGGGATCAGGAGAAAAACACAAGCTCAGACACAGTAAGTCACTTACATCTCCCTCAGAGACATTCTTCAATTATCCACACTTAGTCCCACCTTGAACTCCTGCTTGACGGTCATATCTGAGTCAGCTGAAAGCAGGATGATAAATAAAGTTGAGCTAAAAGTTCATCCTCATTCAGAAATAGTGTGGATTCATGACATGACACTGCTGCTTAGAAGAAAAGATGGTATAGCCACTGAGATTTATGTTTTATCATCTGGTCCAGTTACACAATCGTGTATGTGAATATGTGTGTGTGTGTGTGTGTGTAAGATCATGGATGCACAGCTGGTTCACATTTTCTTCAAAGCTCGGCTCCATTCTAAACCTGCAACGTGCTTTTAAAAACATTTAAAATTCCAGTTGAGCTGAAGCAGCATCAGGCCCAGCATCAGTAACTTACCTCATAAAGCTGCTATTTGCTTACTGAAGTGCAGAATTACATTCTTACACTCATTGTTTCCATGTGAAGTTTGATTGAGTGCTTGCTGCAGGCTGTCAGGGTGTTTGCTGTAGGTGGCTCTGCCCCGGCCTTTGTTTGTGTTCAGGATTTGGTCCAGAGGCCGAAGCCAGAGTCTGACGGTGAGAGTGTGAGAGCTCAGCGCTGGCCCTGAAGAGATTTTCGGTTTGCTGTGTGGTGTGATAATGTGAATAAAACGACGGCATGTTTTGCATGAACCTTGGCCAGAAGGATGAAGCCGGCCTTGTTATTACACCACTGATAGCACACCGGGGTAATCTCTGATTGTGGCTCCCTTTGGGAGGGCGTGACCATGACTATTGGAACTGATGACAGAGAGCAGTCCGATTACGAGTGAACACTAAGTGGATAACACACACACACACACACACACACACACACACACACACACACACACACACACACACACACACATACACACACTGTGCAAATGTGTCCTTTAGTGTGCATCGAGAAAGGAAACAATCCCACAACTGAGCAGAGAGTTTGTCGCAGGATAGAAAACAGAGGCTTTAACGGTCGTCAGGGATTTTTTTTTCTCACGATCAGCTGCCTTCCTGTGTGTGTGGAGGAAACGAAATGGAGCATAAACAATGAAAGCAGTGGGGTAATAGCAGGCTTTGGAGCAATAATATAACATTTTAGGGAATACATTTGTTCACTTTGTCGCTGTTGGTGACATTATAACATGACTATGCATCTTAAAAAGCCTTTTATTTAATGTTCTGGTCCTTTAGCCATCAGGCTGCTAACATACGACTTCCTGTTTGTTTCACTCAAAAAGGGATGTTTAATATATCTCTTTTGTTTTGACTCTTTGTGGTGGGGCTGCACAAAATGACTTCAGCATCGACCAATAGAAGTGAAATCAGCCCAATCATGTAACTTTGTATTTTCACCTCTGTCAGATCCAAAAATCACAAAATATGTCAGGGCATGAAATCGAGCGCAAAGCGATGAGGCGCTGCTCCTTCATCAAACTCTACAAAGTGTTGCAAGAAGTATGACTGTAGCACAGGCGAGAAAAGAGAAAGTGTGAAACCACATCAATAGAACTTAAAGTTTCAGGTGGTCAGAGTTCAAAAGGGTAGAAACTCACCTGGTGTGTGTGTTCTCTTTATCTGCTCGGTGTGTATTTGCGGTTTTTCCAGGCATTGTTATAATGGTCGTAACACGCCACCCTCATGCTGTTGCCACACTCCAGATAGCTGCAGGGTCTTCAGAAGAGGCAGGAGGTTAAACAAGCTTAATGTGGATCTATAGATCAAAAGTATGGATTGAGTATTCGTCTTACATTGTAGCTGTAATCTTTAAGGAGATCTCGTATTTAGGTCACTCTGAACTGTGATCAAGAAACGGTATTATTGAGGGTTAAGCCTTAAATTTAGTTCGGGTGTGTCCTGCAACCTGACACGTCACAAATACAGTTCAGCCAGTGCCTATGGCCTAGATGAGATGTAATACATCTGTTCCAAGACACACACCCCCGCGCACATACATTTCTACACTTGCGGCATTGGATTTCATCTCCATAATGGCTCAAAGCGTCAACAAAGTGAACATGTTTCAGGCCGACGGGCGACATGTGTGAGTGTCTTTGTGTTTAACTTTTATGTTTGTATTGGAAATAAGCTCATGTTTTGAGTCACTCGCAGTGCAGTCTTATGACAGAGCGAACAATATCACACATGCTTCACACGACACTGACGCGTCATTATTACAAGGCAAGCAGTTTTTATTTGTTCTACATGACTCAGGTGGAGCTACGTCTTTTGAGCTGTTTAGGTTGTTCGATGCAATAAAACACTTGAAGGTTGCCGTTTTCTTTCTTTCATGTTTGCTGTTTCAACAGCAAAAGCCAGGTAAGCACCGTCTGCCGCTGTGGTCAAACATCAGCACTGTAAAATTCAAAGCTAAAAGAAGGAGCTGCAGTGTTGTTAAAACACAAGGACGGCTGTTCTTCCCTCCCATCAGCTGGAATTCACATCCGCCTATTAGTGGGCCTTCGCCATTTCTCAGCAGCATGTCCTCTGTAGATTAAGTGGTGCAGAAATGTGGAGCTCAGCTCAGTCCGTGAGAAAACATTGGCGTCTTTGTTCCAGTCCTCCTCACTCTTATCTCTGGGAGATGGAGACTGACGCCTCTTTCTCTCGGCAGCATGTCCCAAATGCTTATTTCACTTTGAGCAGAGGCTCTAATGAGACATCAGAAGTCTCGGTTTTTGTCGAATGTTATCTTTGTTATTTAAAAGTCATCAAAATTTCAAAGAATTTACAAACAAAGTGGCAATTAAAAGACTTCACGTTTTAGTTTGCAGAGACTTTTCCACCACTTGAGCCCCCACAAAGCACTTCACACTATTATTCACATTCACCCATTCATACGTCAGCGGGCATAGTTTATGGTTCAGTGTCTTGCTCAAGGACACGTCAGCACGTGGAGAGGGGAGATGGGGAATCAAACCTGAAGCCTTCTGGTAGAGAGACGACTATACTACCAACTGAACCACAGCCGCTGCTGTCGCCAAGTGGGATTTCGTCAAGTATTTGTTTGCTTGCATTCTTGATGAAACCCTGTCTGTCATCACAGTGACACACTCCAGAGCATCACTGCAATGAAATATCAAGTAATTACAGGCTACGGTTGGTTTGTTTGGACAGGATACTTGTTGTAAAAAATGCTCAATGCTTGGAATTGCTCACACCGGGATTGAAGCAACTCATCCACAACAGGAGTCTTGAATAATGTGTTTTTCCTTCTGCAGGCTGAGAGAGAAAAAGATGTCAGTGGGACATGGAAGAAGAAGAATGGGCTCATCCAGAGGGAGAGACCAGCTGGCAGCGAGTCGCCTCAGCAGGTACTCAGTCTCTTCCACTACATAAATAATAGGACTGACACACACACACGCTGCCACAGCTTCAGTACAGTGTGTGTGTGTGTGTGTGTGTGTGACATCCTACTGTAAAATGCACTTCAGTGCCTGCACTCTGAGGCTTCATCAATAATGTATTCCTCAGACCTTCGGCATGAATTAAAGCTCGCAGGTGACTGTAACTGATTCCATGTCTCCAGTGTGTCTGTAGAGAAACACGTGCAGATTCACTTTCACACAACAAGTAACTTTTCTTTTTTTCTTTTTTTTTTCATGGGGCAGAATATAAAAAAGTAAAACGCTAGTTAACATTTCTTGTGAGACTTTTAGATCTGATAGCTACTGTATTTAACTGATAATGGGTAAATTATGAAGCAAAACTAAAATCTTCCATCTCCTGTACTCGGTTTATCCAGACAGGAGTGGGAGGGTCAGTTAAAGGGCAAACAAGGATTATCATCAACGTCTGGTGTTGGACAGCCTTTTGAAAACTAGTAATTCAACAGCTGAACTCAGCGAGAAGAGGGACAAAGTGAAAAAGCTCTCCAACGGTTTCAACAACTGCAAAAATAACAAATAGTCACGAACTCACAATGAACTCAGTTTCAGCATTTTTAATTAAATTGCTGTTAATCATTTTCTAATGGCAAATAGTTACTAAGTTTTAAATTCCGAACAGTGCAGGCTTTGTGACAGTTTTTACATGCATGACCAATTCAGATTGATCAGGTTATCCAGCAAATTTCATTTTGGTTGAAGAGTGTTCTAAATAATCGGGTTAAAGATACATGTAATGTGTTTTCGCTTCTGAGACAGTTACACTGGCATTTATAATTATTTTACATGCTTCAAATATCTCACTGAACATACTTTAAAAAAAAAGACAATGTGAAAGTAATTTAAAGGTTTCACGTGCATTAGCTGAAGTCCTGTAAGGAATTTCTCTTTCGAGTGTCCAAATAAAAAGCTGACCTCTAAAATATTCAGAGATATCTGATACCTATAGGCTACAGCTCTGTAATTTATCTGTGCCCATGACTACAATTGTCATTTGTTATTTAGTTATTGCATTGTTGGAGGTGCCATGCAGCTCCTGTGCTGGTGTGCATCTGTTACCTCTGGCCGCTGGAGGAACAATAGCCAGAAATGGCAGCAGCTCATGTACCAGGTTGCAGAAACACGACACCTCCGGTGCACTCTGCACCTTTTTTAGCCGTTCGTTCTCAGCCTCCTGTTTCCAGTGCTCAGCAACAGCAGCGCTAGAAATGCCTGATCAAGTGTGCGGATTTAGACATGTACGTCTGCACACTAACACATGCGGTGCACCTGCAAGTGTGTACGTGTGCACACAATTAGGAGGGCACGTAGGAAGTATAAGTCATCCTGAGCGGCGGGTGGCTACAGAAACCTGATCGGGGCAATCCTGTCTCCCTCAGCAGCTCGGAGACATGACCAATGGGGTGCAGGCGAACGCTCTGCAGCATCATGGGCCCAAAGTGTACGGTGTGGTGCAGCGGACGGGCTCAAACAGACATGAGGAGGTGATGGCGCGACAGTGGACGGTCGACCATCTTCAGGATGAGATGAAGTATATCAAGGAGGTGAGTGGAAACCGGCACGATAAGCAGCCAGACCTTCGGGTCAGCAGTTGCTCCAACGTGACGTCATGTCTGCTGTTTACAAAATATGTATATGCCCTATATCTCCACATCTAGGTGAGAGACTCTCTGGAGAAGGTGAGGGAGCGGATGTATGGGCAGTTTGGAGGAATGCAGCAATCAATGCAGAAGCTTTCACAGGAAATCAGGGTAATTAATGATGGAAAACCACGTGACTGCTGGCTCAGAAACTGATCATCAAACTCCCACCTGTAAGGTGGTGAACTGACATTAAAAAAAAAATCACTGTGTTTCTTCAGGCTGCTAACGCACATCGAAGGAGTCTGGAGTCAGAGGTGAAGGTCCGGACTGCAGCTATGGAGAGCTTCGATCAGATGAACAGCTCCCTCATATCAGCAAACATCGGCCTGCAGGTATGACTAATCAAAACAGCTGGCCGCTATCATTATTAATTAAAATGTTTACTCTGTAAGACAGTAAACCTTTTATTTCTTTCCTTGCAGAAATCTCTTCTGGAGAACTGTCAGGGCCGAGTGGACACGAAGGACGAGGTGAAGACTCTGCGGAGGACCTATGAGAAAGCTCAAGAACAGCTCAGAGACAAGGAGCGGGAGCTGGCAGCAGCACAGGCCGAAAACCAGACT
Organism: Salarias fasciatus; assembly: GCF_902148845.1. NCBI lineage: Eukaryota > Metazoa > Chordata > Actinopteri > Blenniiformes > Blenniidae > Salarias > Salarias fasciatus. The sequence goes on from NC_043745.1 coordinate 21,394,662, forward strand.
CTGAGACTGCAGGTATCACTGCACTCACTCATAAACTCTTTGCTATTGAACGGTGCGTTACCCACATAAACGCAGACAAGCCTAGAGTCCTCAAAGTTTTGCAATGTCAGCGTGAACGGCGGCACATTCAGGGAGCCTCTGGTGGACTAGAAGGCAGGAGGCCGGTTTTACTTGTGAGAAACAGATTTTGCTGAGGGATGTGTTCGGAATGAATTTCACTTATTTCTCTTCTGAAGTTTCACCTGTGAAAAGTAGGATCCAATTTCACCAAAGACTGTAGTGGAAATGTGAGATTGCGAAAACCCAAGAAGGAGAAATACAGGAACTCTTCACATGTGGAAGCGATTCACCACCCGACACCACAGCGGTTTTTAACTCTGCAGCAGGTTACAGGAAAAGCAAACTTTTAAGGAGGTTCTGAGAACTTCTGTTCACATCAGGATGGTGATTAAAAATAAACTGAGGTCCATATCTGGACTGCACATTGTCGTGGGCAGCATCGATGCCTCACAGACAGCAGGTCTGTGGTTTGAGTCCACACTGGGCAGTGCACCGCCTTTCTATGTGGCATTTCCATGTTCTCCAGGTACTCGTAATCAGCTGAGTGCAGTCCTGATTTCTGCTGTGCTATGGATTGTCCAGGTGGAGTCTTCACAGGAGGCCAACACTCAGGCGCTGCACGACCTCTCGGCGAAGCTGCAGAAGGAGTACGAAGAAAAGCTGCGGGAGGAACAACGGAAACACAGGGAGGAGATCGAAAACCTACAGGTCTGCATTTTTCAGCTCTTATTCACCGCAACACATGGTTTCTGTTGACGGGAGAAACTGGAGCTCAGTCGTGACGCATCAGATATTTCAGATTTGACTAAATAAACCGCAGAGAAACATCTACGTCAAGATTAACAGGCAGAATTATTTCTGCTCGCACAGGCACAGCTGGATGAGTACATCAGGCGACTGGAGGAGGCAGAGAGAAACATCAAGATCGCAGAGGCCAAGATAGCAGAGAGAGACCAGAGGATCAGTGAAGTGGAACGTCTCCTGGACTGCATGGGAATAGTAAGACATACTGCAATGTGGCATGTCTCCAACTAATTTAACTGAATCCATTCATCCTTTTGAGGAAGCAGGATAACGAATGTGGTGCCATGACATTAAAAAAACTGTCATATGAATCACTTAAAGTTTTTCTGATACACAAATATAAATCTGCGCCTGAAGGAAGAAAAGCAGAGGCAGTATATTTAATTTAATCAATTAAGATCATCTCCTTCGCTCCTGCTGAAATTACAATGTTGTTGTAAACAACAAGAATGTAAAGTACTGTGAGAACATTTTGATTGTGAGTTTGTTGTTCTCCTCTCGTCACTGAGAAGCAAAAGTCAGACTGACATGATTCGATGGGATTTTCCACAGGAGAAGAGCCAACTCCAGAAGAAGCTGCAGGAATCTGAACAGCGCCTCCGCTTGTTGGAGCTCTCAGATAAAACCGATCGAACGGTGGCCCAGAGGTACAAATCAGGATCCAGGAAAACAAACATCAGTTTGCTCAAACAAATTCCACTGAATCCCAGTTATAGACAACTCCACAGGGGCACCGGGGCAACACTATGACCCCGGGCACATAAACCCGTTATGTAATGAGGCATCAGCTAATACCCTCAGTGTCAGTTGTCCACTGTGCGCACAAAGAAATGCCTTAAAAAAAATCTCCATTTCTGAGTCGACATTAGTGAGTTTTTTATCATGTTTTCATTCCTCACCAGTGGATTTAGCCTTTCTTTAAGAAGTGATTATTTTTTGTTAAACTGCTTGAACATTTTGAATCAACCGCACACGGTGGGTCGCTTTCAGGTCCAAAGAGCTGCAGAGTGAAACGGTGGACCTCCGGGAAAGGATCAAGCACCTGAACGACATGGTGTTCTGCCAGCAGAGGAAAGTCAAAGGAATGATCGAGGAGGTGAGGAGGATTCGTCTCTGCAGCTCCTCTGTTCGGTGTTTGGATAAGAGGAGTGGCTGATGTACTGTACGTGCATCAGCTCAGCATGTTTGTTCGCTATGGAGGTACGGAACTGTGTCTCCAAGGGATATAAACCTTCATCTAGGCTAAAGTCAATAAAATGTGGAGTATCACGACGGCTGCATGACTGAGAGCCAGACTGTTGATTGTAATTTTCATACGAACTATATTAATGGTCTCAGCAAAACTCCAAAAAGTCCTCTTGAAAGAAAACTTACAAGTTGGAAACAAAAGACCTGAAATAAGTTATATTGTCGTGCAACAGAGCACCAACATTTTCATGAAATAATACATTTATTGCAAAGTGATGCAAAGTTTAAACTGAAGATTTTGCTAATTTAGTTGTAACCCCGTAATCTTTAACACAGCTGGGAGTACAGTCAGTAAAAGCTGATTCTCAGTTATCAAGAATTTACAATCAATTTCCTGTGAAGAATCTGAAACCACCAGAGCTGAACTTTGACACTGAATATTGAATCACTGCAGCCTATCAATGCAAAGGAAGGAACTGACTAAAAAATCTACGTTTCACAGAATTTCTTTCAACTTTACTCTTCCACGGCTTCACATGGACAGAAACCAACCAACAGAAGCTATTAGTCAGATAACAACAAAGCGGCTTTACATATGGATAATTAAACTGTGCACACAGTATTTTAAGCTCTCTGCAAACAACCAACCCTTTCCTTCTTCGATAATAACTCACTCTGAAAGTGGTCGAACAGCAATGTGTTTCAACTACACAGTGCCAGAAATTCTGACTTTAAAAAAGCTTTTTTTAATTACTAATGATGATCTAAGACTGAATAATAACTGTAAAGAGTATTTTGAAGATTACTGTAGTCTAAACCAAAACTAAAACTTCAGTTGTTAGCTGTATTACCTTATAATTGTTGCACCTGAGCACACGTGGTGACTTCATTCGGGCTTTGAACTTCTAGTTTATTGTGAAATTTGAAGTTATATTTAGGTTTGTATGAAATAAATATAAAATTACAATCATTCCCAATAATGCATTCAAATCACAGTAATTAAATCACCACATTAAAAAGTGGTTTTCAAATGGTTTTCGTCTGGATGCTGCGCAGGTTCAAACGCTGCGAGGTCAGGTGGCTCAGAAGGACATGTTTATCTCCGAGCTGCTGGACCGGATTGCGATCGTGGAGTGTGAGGTAAGAAAACGCTTCACCGTGTGTTTGCCGTGCGTTTTTGTTGCTGCTCGGTGTGGTTATCTCCTGCATGGCTACAGACGTGTCACTGGGGTAAATGAGCACTGGATGTCCTGGACTTTCAGCAGCATCTGCGTGGTTTTTTTCTGTGTCACTGCACCTCCCATGTGAGCTTTCCCATGTAAAGTGGCAGCAGTCCTTTGCATGAAGCTGGCCTGACGGCGGTCTTTTCCTCTTTTCCTTTTCCTAGAATAATGAATTAGAAGCCAAGCTGAAGTATTCTATGTCCACACAGAATAGGCCACGAGATGTTGTGGACACCAGGGAGATAGGAGTAGGCTGCGATCTGCTCCCCAGGTAGGAAGCAAAGTGCTGCACTGTGGTGTGTGACGGTTCATTTTGGTGGTTTCTCACTCTTATGTCTGACCTGCAGACGTGAAGCACAGACGCATGTTTCTGAATCTGCTATGAGCGAAACAAGTCATCTCCATCACACCACACCCTCCCTACCTGCTCAGCCTCCATCACCCACTGAACTCCCGCCTCCCACCCCTCCCTCACCCACTGACCCCCCCTCACCCAAGCAGCCCTCATCACCCACACAGCCATCTTCACTCTCACAGAGGCCTTCCTTCTTCCAGCCGTCACCCCCCTCATCTCCCATCCAGCACGCGTCCTACTACCTAACCACGCCCACCCAGCCCAGGACATTCAAGTCTAACAACCCTCCGCCCAGCAGGCTGGAGTCCAGTTTACTGAAGTACACTCCTGTTGAGTACAGCCGCTACCTGGAGTCCAACTCCTTGGTGCCACCGAGTGGGGCCTTCTCCTACAGCCGCCCGTCTGAGCCCGAGCCCCCCTCGAGTCCCGCGGCGTCCGGAGGGGACGAAGTGGATGCGAGAACAGACGCAGACACAACGTCGAGCACGGAGGAGTCGCCTTCATCTCCATCCTCATCTCGACCGCGATCGAGAGCACCGCAGGTTTATTCACCCTTCTTGAAACTGATGGAAATAACAGCAAAGATTAACATCGAGTGATGGAAGTTATAGTTTGGCAGTTTGAGAAAGTCAGGAACTAAGAGTGAGAAAACAGAATAATACTCTCCTTCAATGCCACAAAGCCTTATTATTTGAATGGTTTGAATGTCTTTTGCTTGAAACTCTGGAAAAAGCTCAATAAGGAGCCCTTCGTCACAACGGTGTGTTGGAACAGAGAGAAGAACATGCAGGACTGTGACTCTTCAGGATTCTTGTGCCCTAAATTTAATCAACCAGATCAATAAAGATGAACAGACGCCTGTCGGCGGCAGAGCAGGGCGGCATGCTGGTACAAAAACTGCAGGATCACAACTAGCAGCAACTCAGCTCAACTTAGCAGAAATACTATAAACAGCTAAACGTTGAGCTTGTAGCTATAAAAAAGAGCCCCCCCCAGCATCTTAATCCTAGTTACAAAGTGAAAAACTACATTTTATTGCAGTATGAGAGATAATGGAGTCGAAACAGCAGCACAGATTGGAAATAGTCCCTCCTGGTGAAAAAAGCCCGAACCAAATGATAAAACCAAAACTGTTCAAATTTAGTGTTGGAACAGACTTTAGGCTACCGTAAGTTATTTATTGAAGAATTGGTGAGTATTTATTAAATGCTTTCGCATTAGAAAAAAATAGCTTTTTGATATTTCTAGTGTTCCTCGCTAGCAGCACTTAGCATTATGGATGTATAAGGTCTTATATGATGGTAGAACTCATGAGAAGTATTGATCCTCTTTTTTAACTCTTAGCTATAAAAAAAATCCTGAAATGTTAAACTATATCTTTGCCTCTTCTCTAATTTTCAAAGATAACCATTATTATAGTTATTATCATTATTATTATTATTATTATTATTATTATTATTATTATTATTATTATTATTATTATTATTATTATTATTGTTATTATTATCATTACTATTATTATAGAAAATAATCTTTTAAATCTGTTGGTGAAGCTGACTTTAACAGTCTTCTGTGGGTTTCTACCTGTATTTGCACATAACTCTGACAATAATAATGTTGCTGGCTGTAAATAGTGAGATGATCTGTAAACTATACGTATATATTTTTTTTTCTCAAAAACATACTGAAGGATCATAATGCTTTCGTTTACACTCAAAGTATCGATGTACAATGCTCATGCAGCTATAAGCAGTCAGTCATAAAGGCTGGCAGTACTATTGTGTGTATTTTCCTGTCATTTTATATTTGCTCTGTACATATTAAATGGACATTATTTTATTACTGTCATGTTATGTACATAATATTTATTAACATGCTCTGTGCCTTTCTGATCATGGTGACGGGAATGAATCTTGTTAAATTGGCACAATGTTAGAAGACTTTCTGAGTGAATGATGAAACTGTTTCTCTGAAGTTATGAACTTTAATGAGTTGACTGCCATTCCTGAGCCACAGGCACAAGTATTATCCAGCGGCTGTCTGTACTGCCACAACTGTGTTTGGAAAAGCTTTATGATGTGCCTTTTCTTTAATGATACATATCACACTGATGATGAAAGGCCAGCTTATGTTTGGATAATAAAGACAACACTGTGCAAGTACATTATTTGTCCATGAATTCCTAAATATGCACCATAAAAGCTAACAACATATTTTGACTCAAGAAGTCGTTACTGTTAATTAGTGCTTTGATTTAACTCAGAAATGAACTCATTTTAACTAGTTTTTAACAATAGTTTGCTTATCTTGAATTGATTTCATATTTCTAACGATTATGTTGGTAATAGGTTGATATTTAGAAAAATGCTTTTGAGGATTTAATTCACTGAACATCTTTTCACTCAGACACCATCTGATTCATTTATTAATCTGTGACTTTTTGATTCACTAATAATCATTACAATGACGTTAAACTGTATACCTAGTGAATAAATAACACGTCTTCTGAGATGAATTCCAACTGAAACCCACCCATCTATTTTTACACCTGCTTCATCCAGTTAAACATTGCTGGTGACTTAAGTGTTTTTACAGTCAAATGGACAGAACGGAAAAAGTTTCAGAGTAAGACAGTAGATGAAGGGCAGACATTAATTAGGTTCATTGTTCAAGTCTTTCAGAGGTTCACAAAACTGAACATTTCCACTGCTGCCTGTTATTAAAGAGATGCTGAAAAAAAGCAAAGACTTCAGACAAGAACTTAAGGAAAAATATCAACATTTTTGTAGTTTGCAATATACTTTAATAAAAGTGTCACCTATGTCCACTAGTTTGTGAGACTTCCATTTCAGAAAATGTATGTTTAATCGAGAGAAACCATATAAATAACTGGAAAAAGCAGATCAGAGTTTAACTGTGTGGACTTCCTTGATACTTGGATAATTTTGAAGAGAAAGTTGCACCAAAAGTCAAACAGATTTGTACGTTAAAGCTCAAAAAGAGGATTAAATATCGAGTAAAATCTCATCAGGATTGCTATGCAGTCAGAAGTTGGACTGTCTAATGCTTACAGGAACTGGAGATGAAGCAGATGTAACCTCTTGGTCGAAGTTTAAATCTATTGAGTTGAGTGAGGAAACGTTTTGGCACCATAGCTGGAAAACATCCGGGCAGGAAAAGCAGCCATGGAAAATGAGTCAGGGTCTACCACTGGCTGGAGAACTGTCATACTCTGCATATTTAGAACAGATGACTACATTGTAAACAAACAAACAAAATAATTAAATTAGTGGATAGATAGATAGATAGATAGATAGATAGATAGATAGATAGATAGATAGATAGATGAATACGGCACTATATTAATATAAATATTTCTATCCAAAAGTGTTTAATTCAATGCCAAGTATGTTTTGTAGTTATGGTTAATGTGGTCAGTTGACCAGCAGGGGGCAGCAGCCCAGCGTCAGTGTTGTCCTGAGGAGGTGCATTACTGAGTGCAGACCACGTGGGGCGGTAGAGTGCTTCCTCACACAAGGAACAACCGCACGAGAGCAAGAAGAAGAAACTCATCCCACTTTGAACCGTTTCCTGTGTTGACGCGCTGAAAGTGTCTCTGCTCCACTTTCACGAGGCTGTTCTGTCAGCGAACGACACACCGGATGAACCGGAGCTGAGCGTTTTATGCTTTTACACTATTTTTGAAACGTAATTCGTTGCGTTTGTGGGAGATAAATGAGTGGAAACAGCGTAGTTAGCTGTGGTTAGCTAAGTGTGGTTAGCTAAGTGTGATGTCCTCGCCGTGGACGGAGGTCCAGGGACAGGTAGGGGACCTGAGACAGCAGAGCAGACAGGAGCTCCAGGAGCTGCTGCTCCGGCAGGAGAAGATCCTCTCCAACAGGTCAGAGTTCACTGCCAGGCACCAAGAGTGCTGCCCTCGTGAATTATAGTGTTAATACTTCGACCAATATCACAAAGCTAGTAAATGTTTTGTAAATGAGAGGTGACAGGCGTTTGAACAATGTCATGCGTCACATGTTGGTTTTAGTTATGTATTACTGTTGTAACTGTGGATTGATTTTATACATCTTGAAATGTCTCCTTTTCCCTGAACTTGATTTTAACAATAGATAATTTCTGTTATCTTCAGCTTTGTCTGTGCAGATTATTACTCGCTCCATAACGGTTAAAGGTAGACAAGTTTAGGTTCACCTAATTTTTGATCTTATTTTATTACTGTTTTTGTCTTGATTGGAATTTACCATCAGTGGTTTTAAAATGTCATAACATGACCAAATCGTAGGTTCTCCCCACTTTTGAGTCTGGTGCTGAAGTTGCACGACACAGACTATTTTCAAAGTGTTTATTAAAAACTATGACCTTTTAGATAAGACCATTAAACATACTAAAAATATATTAAATTATTTGATATGGTAACTGAAATCATTTTTGTTTTGTGAACTGATACGCAAAAATGTGAATCAAACATTTAACAGTCATTGTGTCTCAGGTGATCGTATGCCAGTTATTACAGTAATTTCTTAAGTACAGTTTATGAATCAACTTGACATTTTAAAGAATTTATAGTGTCTGATTTGAATATGAAAGTAAATGATGGGTGTGTTTTCTTTACAGGAGGCTATTGCAGACACTTCCTGACAAAGGGAAAAAGATAAAAGAATTTGCAGAGAAAGTTCGTCTTGCCATTGAACAGCATGATGAAGAGGAGAGGAGACAGAGCCTGGTGTCTGATGCCAGGGCAGAGTTTCAGTCCAAGTATCAGCAGGCTTTCACTGCTCAGAAACGTGCCGTCTCCACCGTACCTGCTGCCTCACACCACAACCAGCAAAGTGAAGCCTCTGCTGTGTCAGCTTATACGAAGGAAACAAACATTTTGGACAGGCAAAGGGACCAGTCTTTCTCCACACCAGCTGCCATTAAAACCATGGAGACGGCTCCTGCTGGGGCCTCTCTGAACTCTGGTTTGACAAAAGAGGGTGCCCTTGTCGAGGCCTTGGAGAGGGTCACTCTGTCTGAAACTGGTTCTGGTTTAAGTATTGAGCCCAAAGAGCCATTAAACCGATTGGACAGTGACAATTACTTTGCCAGCAATAAGACACCAAAGAAGCCTCACATTGTAGCCGTACTGGAAAAAACTGAACAGTCTTCAGCTCCCAGGAAGCAAAAATTCAAACCAAATCAGTGAGTAGATATATTTCTTTTTGGAGGTTTACAACAAACCAGTAACTGTTATTCCAAACTGACAATCTGCATCATGTGTCATTTTATTTCTTTTACTGTTGTTGACTACAAACAGAGTCTTCCTACCTTTTTCCAGGCTCCTCCAGAGAAATGATATCTCTCCATCAGGATCCTCGTCACCCAGTCACCCCTCTGAAGCTTCGTCGCCGCTCTCTGCTCAGGCGAGACGGGAGCGTGACCGAAAACACCTGGATGATATCACAGCAGCCAGACTCCCTCCTCTCCACCACAACCCGGCTCAGCTTCTGACTCTGGAGGAGTCCGCCGTCCTACTGAAGGAACAAACCAAGAAGCAGCAGGTTAGCTCCTCTGAGTCTGCCATACACACACTCTTCACACTCTTCTGTGATGAACAGTGTTTAACCCATAGAATGTGTATTTAAAGTCAGTAGTTTAACCTAAACAGCCACTTTTTGACTTGATAGCAGAAATTTTGTCTCCCCCCCCCCCAAAAAAAACAAACAAACAAACAAACAAAAAAAAAGATTAGGGATAACAGCACTGAAAGGTGTTGGTTAAAACTTAGGAAGTACTAATGGATATAAAGTTCAAACCATACTTCCTTGAACAAATGAAAAGAACTGATAACTGTGTTGCTTCAAGTATCAGTGATTTATCAGATTACCAGTCAGTTTTGTGTTACTTTCATGTAAATGCGTATTAAGTGTGTCGTGTGTGTTTATTTCTGTAATGGAATGGCATCCTATCCAGGTATTACCATGTTTTTCAACCTGGTGCTGATATTGTTGGGATTGTCTCCACCGTCCTGCAATGGATATGGAAGATGAATGGATTGATCACAGCTTAATTCTATATATATTTTTTTTTTTTTTTACACAAGTATTGTACAGCCAACCACTCTTGGTTACATATGAAGAAAGTATCTGGTTTCATTTCAAAGAAATGAAGTGACTGTGTTGGGTCACATTTGCCAGTTTTAATCCTACTGTTGAAAAACATGTGTTGGAGGCTGATTAGTGATTTTAAAATTGATCCGAGGTGAGAACGTGAGTGTGTGACCGTTTGTCTCTCTTTGTTTGAATTTTCATTGATGGCACTAAGAAGCTGCCTCATCATCAGAACTTCTTCAGCCCTTATTTAATATTTCTATGCCTTTCAACGATGTGTCCACAGCAGAATTCATGTAGTTTTTCTTTCTACAGATGTCCTGACGATTATGAGCTCTTCCAGACACAAGTATAATACCAAGAGTCTGCTAGCAGTCAGTTTAAAAATATCCACTGCAGGAGCTTCATTGTCTCTCTTCAGTCAAGTCAGATGTCATATCCCTCCATCAGCTGTAGAGGGCAGCATCAACTCAGTGAGGGCTCCCTGTGCCACTTCCCATCCAAGCTAATGACTCCAGAGCCAAACATCAAACAGTGTGCTGCTGACAACTCACCAAGGCTGTTAAGCTTCTTATCAGTCATACTTTTGTTGAGGGGTTAATAGCGATGGCTGTGCTGCTTAATAATAATGTGCCTGTTTTCTGTTTACCAGTCTATTCATGTCAGGCTTTTCTCTGTCCTGTGTTTAATTTCAGGAGCTGCAGGCCAAGCTGGCAGCCCAGAAACTGTCTGAGGGACTGAAGATCTCTATGGGGAGCTACACTCCTGACGGTGGCCCCATGGCTGCCTACAGAGAAGTTCACGACGAAGGAGCCCAGCTCTCCTCAGACGAGGACTGATCCTGGAAGGCCAGCTGGGGAAGCCAGTGTGACCTTGGCCCTGAGGAAAAGAGGCTTTGGACCTTGCGATCAGCACCCATCAAACAGGATTTTCCCTCCAAGGGCAAGAATTGTTCGGAGAGGAAAAGGCTTTTTTTGCGTGGTGTGAAGGAATAGCTGGTATCCCAGACCCAGCTCAGGACACTGAATGGCAGGTTGAGAAACAAGCTTAACTTTATTGTCGTTCAGTTTGTATCGGGTTCAGATGTGTTGGTGTCCTGCTGGAATAATAATAGAACCTTAAATACTAAAAATGCAGAATGTGTCACGAGGGAAGTGTTTTTCTTCAGTGATCTGAAGCTGATGGCATGCTGTACACCGAGCGTTTTTCAGCTTGGTAATGATCTGCACTGTTTACAGGTTTTTCTACAAAAAGACACGAACATGCAAACCTGTTAGTTTTCAGTATTAACTGATGTATAACAGAACTTAATAAACACAGCTTCTTTCTCAAGAGCTTGCGTTTGTGTGAAAGTTTGTTTTCAGACGCCGGTTTTCCTCAACACAGCCTTTCAGAGATGATTGAAACAGATCTGGAGCCTGGCTACGTCCGTTCTGTTCACTATCAGGGCATTCACTAAAAATCTACATCTTGGTAATTTTTCATCGATAATCAGCAGTAATGTGACTATAATGACTGTGTGGGCAAATCAGAATGAACAGCTGGAGCGGTGTGCTAAATTCTGAGAAATTCCATCATTTTACTCTGATGCAGCCTTTGACATCAAGACACATCGTGCCACATCAAAATCATGCAGATAGCTGTCTAGTTCAGTCATGTTAATATATTGTTCTGTATTGACAATGTTATGTATCAGCATGACATTGGTCACTTATTTGACATTAAAGAAATTGTCAACATCTCAAAAAGTTACATTTTACAAAACTATTAAAATCAAAATGTGAAGTTTGGAACATCATTGTGAAACTTTCCTCTGAAGCTTCATGTCTATTTTATCGTATGTCACAAACCAGTCAGCTTTGAAGTTAAGTGATCATTTATTAAAGTGAATTCAAATGTGGTCATTTATGTACAAATTAGATTTCCAGGGTGAGTTCTTAAAGAATCTTTAGTCAGCTGCAGGCACTGATACCTTAAAATCCGGTGTGATGTTATCAGGCCGGGATCCGTCACAGACGTGATAAGATTGATTCCGGGCAGTGAAATATTGAAGCTTGATGCTCAGACATCTGGACTGCATTTGGATGGTGTTGTTGCTGGGAATGGCGGGCAGTGATGGGACCGACACGGGTTAATACCATTTCTTTTTGTTGCTAATATGCAGTAGATAAGAAGTGCCAGCCCGATTCGGCTGCCTTTCCACTCCTTTATGCTCCAACTCTCACTGCGGGCCGTCGTAGTTTAAACAGCGCAATCACACGTTTTAATGAGGACAAAATGAGGCGGTGAGGCACCTTTCGCAGGGGAAATGAGGGCCGGTTCATGTGGGTCAGAGTCTGCTGGTAGATGCCCCTTGATAACCTTTGGTAATTGTCACCGAGGCATTGGTGGGAGATGTTTTAGGAAGAAAAAAAAGTGGTGTGATTGCTGTGTATTTAGACTCTGTATCTGATGGGCTCCAGAGTGGCCCCATGGTGACGTCCAATAACAAATGCACCCCTCAGAGGATCTTCATCGTGCTGGGATTAATTACAGCCTACCTTGCTTACATTGATATAGAGACTGTTACCAATTATGGGGCACAGTTGTGGAGTTTTTCTCTGCAGTGTCTGGCATGGATCCTGCTCGTGAATGTCTGTGATTTTGTCGAGGTGGAACCGAGCACACTTGATAGTCAAAACTTTTTCTTTCCCTTTTTTTCTATGTTGTCCATTGATGAGGTTGTTTATGCTTCAGCTTGGATCCCAGACCCCTCGACTCAGATTAATAAGCTCCTCGTGAAGTAGTCTGCAAGTGATTTACTCCAACTCTGAGTCCGAAATCACACATCCTGCGGGAATAGAAATAATTTGCTGTTTTGGGAGTGGAAAACTGGAATGTGATTTCAAAAGTGCCTCTTCAAAGAGCAGTCAGTTCAGCCTTAAATTAGATATACAGTATGATGTATAGACTGGCGTTGAACACCAGTTGGGCCCTCAGCAGAATGATTTGATTATATCTGCCAGGTTACAAAGTCTGAGGTCATGCTTTTTCCACTCTCTGATGTTTTTGTCATATTTTTTTCAGGGCACATGAGGAGATGAAATAATGCAGCGCACAGCAGCTTTCTGCAGATAACGTTACGGCAGATCTTCCCATCCCAATTAGAACCAGCTCTCCCCCATTTTACTGCAATAAAATGAATCAAGCCAGTCTTTTTTTTTTTTTTTTTTTTAGTATTGCAAGCAGCACAGGTTGTCCAGAATCAAACTACTACATGAAACATCATAGAACTTTGCATAAACGTTCACATCTCCCAGTGGATGAGTCAGAATAAAGATCTTGAGATTGAATCTCCAGGAAACATCTCAACAGCCTCTGAGTGTGCTGAAGAAGTTTGGAAAAGATACACAAGATAACTTCAGGATGAAATGTAATCACTTCCTTTTCCTGTCATGACATCAAGTTCAGTTTGTGACCAGAAGGATGTTTTCAATTATTTTGAAGATGTAGAGAAAAACGCAGCCCGCTGGTGTTTCTCCCTGGTGTGAAAGTGGAACAAATGCTTCATATGCAAATGAGAAAGAGCCGCGAATGATCAACAACCAGCCGTGCACGTGTGACATTGCAGTGTGTGTGTGTGTGTGTGTGTGTTTTCGCCTGATGGGGTGATGAGGAAAGTAAATAGTTTCCTGACAGGGCCGAGGTGCTGAGGGCTCCAGTTATCTCACCATGAAACGTGTGTGTGAGAGGAAGCCAGCACATAGTTCATGTCATGGCTGCTGACTGCCTGAGGAAGCGTGATATGTGGCTGCAGCACTCATGAGAGTCCTGCAGCTGTCTCACCCGTAATGCGGAGAGGAAAATATTCCCCTACTGGTGGGATAATCTATTGAGGAGAAGAAAAAAAAGACAGAGGTGTCTGGAAGTGGGGGCCGGTTGTAAAATGTAGTCATGGGAATGATTTATAACATTTTCACATTCTTCAGATTGTTTTCTTTTTTTTTTTCTTTTTTTTCGTTTCACAGTAGTGCATCTGAATGTGGTCAGAGTGTTTCATGTGAATACTTGTCTGTTAAATACTGTACTTACACAACAGTATGACAGCACGATACGACAGGAAGTGGTGGTTTCTGAGCAGGAGCTTCACCGCTGATATGTTCATGTCTGTATATGGAGAGTACTTTGTCTGCAATTTCTTTAATCACTCTTTTATTATCAAAACATAAGGTCTAAGGATGGCACATAGAAGGTTTTATCGCTGATCCTCAGTCAGTTTTGTTTCAATTTTCTGAGAAAGCCCAAGATGTACTAAACTGCCAGTGATTTATTTACTGCAATGTCCACATTTAGTATAAATATATCGCAAAAGGCTGGCTGTATTGCGATGGGTTATATTTCTGTGCGGTTAGGCTCTGCGATTGAGCATATTTGTGCAAATATGATGACTGTCTTCACTAAGGGTTGTATTTCATTAATTTAATATAACGTCATACTTGGTGACAACAGGCCAGAAGTTAGATGCACATGAGCGCAAATGTTGATTTCACAATCGTTTTGCTCCTGAGACGTGTATAAAATGGGGAAAAAAGACAGAACCCAGCTGAACCTAAAACTGGGTCCAACAGAGAAAGAGCGCTGTAATCCAGAAGTGCAAATCTTAAAGCATACATTTTTTTTTTATTTATTTTGAGTGCTTATTTATCATGCCTTGTCACAGTCACAACACTAACATTAAGGCATTTCACATGTTTAACGAATATGCAACCCTAGTCTGTCTTTTTTTGGTTCTGTGATGGACTGGAAGCCTCTTCAGAGTTTACTGTCTTTTCATTTAATGTTTGGTTAAAGTGTGATCGATTGCATCTTTAATAATTTATTGAGCATATGAAAGTCTTATTTTTACAATCAGCAAAAGTAATCGTGAACAGCTGTTAATTACTACTGAAATAAAACTACAGCAGATTTATTTTCTCTTTGGTTTTGATATGGCATCTCAGTGAACACACTCTGATAATGCATACTTTTTTTGGAGAGTTTTGCTTGCTGTTGGAATTTAAAGTTATGTCTATTTGCTCTGTATAGATGTAACACAATATGTTCTCTAAAATGCACTTCGAATCAACTTAAGCACTATATGTATGTCAGCATTCGCACGCTGAACAGATTAAAAACAATGAAAAACTGAGCATTATTTAATGTGACTGACTCAACTTATGAACATAGATCCATTTCTGTAGTTGTTAATATGAAGCTGTGACCATGTACTTTATGCTTTAATCTAAATGGACTCAGATTTCTCTTTGTGGGATGAATAAATCTTGGAAATGTAAATGGTCATCAGCTTGTGATCATCCCACTTTCAGTGTAATTTCTCACATGCATGCTGCCAACTGTTCACTAAAAACTACCAATCATTGCTTGACAGTAACAAGAGTGAGTTACCTGCCAGATTTCAGCAGTAATTCAGATTTATTTGACCTCCATTAAAGTCATAAAAGCAAAAAGTTATTCTTATTTCTATTTCTTTATTTTCTTTCACTTGCAGTCTCATCCTTTCAGTCAAACTCAACGTTCTCATCTCTTCACTATGAGGGGATGCAGTGAAAGTCTGTGGCCACCAGCAGTCATGTCCAGTATTTCTGTTTTTGTACATGGAAAATTGCTGAGTGTGAAAATCTGCCTTGTTTCACTTATTTACATTTATGGGGGGGGGGGGGGGGGGTTTAAAAACTGTTCAGAAAATTCTCATCAGCAACATTTTCCTCAAAACAGTGTAATTTGTCTCTGTCAGCATTCAAAAAGAACTGGATTTAAAGGTGCATTAATGAGTTTGCACGTTTTATACGAAACAGCGCCCCCTGCGGGCCTTGGGCGTAATGCAGCTTAGTGAAAAACTCGTCCCTGTGGCTCGCGTGCACAGAAGAGGGGGACTCCGTCTTCGCTCGTTTAGTAGCGCTCAAGTAAGATTTAAGTTTCTTTTAGCTGGTGGAGTCTGTGCTGGAGCTGTGGCAGTGCTAGAAGCCAGTCTTTTCTTACTTTCTGGAAGATCCTGCTCAGTTGTTGCTCACTAAGCATCTGGCGGAGTAATGGCGGACAAAATGAAACCTAGGAGCGTGCATTACGTCATTCCTTTCAAATTCTCCCCAAAAAAATGCTAGTGACCGGACCGGCACTGCAACTTTCAAGTGACAATTTAGCGCTGTTACAGGTACTTGTAATGAATATGTCAGGGCACATTGTACACATCATTAAAAACGTGTAACATATTTATGGTGGAAAATAAGTATTTTTAAGGTTGTAAAACTCCTTAATGCACCTTTAAAGTTTGCAGTCGTGAGAAGCCCTCACTGGATCGTCCCTATGTCTTAAAGTGGACATGTTCTTTGCTTATTCAGTGCAGTACCATGAAATAAAAGAACAAACACCTTGCAAACAAATCACATTATATTATGCACACTACTGCTTTGATCTATGTATTTTCCATCATATGTTTTATCCGTGTTTAACTTAGTGGCAGGATTCATTTTCGAGCAGTGAACCAGTCTGTGGAGTTTCTGTAAGATAAGAATGTCACAACACAAGCATTATAATGTTTCCTTTTCCTTGGAACAATGTTTACGGTGCAAAAGCCATAAAACTTCCCACAAATGGAAAAGGCATGGTATAGCTGTAATGAGTTGTCCTTGTGTAGCCACATCTTGCAGCAGATGGACTGCGTGTTTGTTTTAACTGTGTGAGTAGTACTCACAGGGTGACACTGGATGGCAGTGGTGTATCTTTACTGTTCATCTCAGCAGCTCCAGCTTTTATTCTCACAAGGATGTTTTGTCAAGAAAATATTGTTCAAGACTGGACTTTTGTTGATATGAGATGTGTCAGTCAGGGTTTTGTTTCTTCAATAGATCTTTGTGATGTGTAATTGTGAATAACGCAGTGAGCCGAGCAACTTGAGGAAATTATTTTCACCAAAAAAACAGTCGAGGTTTGCAAAGCCAGAGTCACCGTCTCTGAGGGAATCTGCAGGATCAACAGCTGTCAGTGGTTATTTGCGACAAAAGAGCTAAAGTTACTGTTTAGGTCCAGATAGCGAGTCTCTGTGTTGCAGAGGGGCGGTACATGTCCCAGGTGAGGCTCCAGCCTTGCACCTGGCTCCTCAGCCTCGGCCCAGATAACGGCTCCCAGCCTGGACCCTCATCTCTCATGACGACCAGACGTTGTACAAATATGATGTGGATACATCTGTACATGAAAGCACTCCCACAATCTCAGCTTTTGAAAGCTTTGCATAACAATCTTGAAGCACTAGAAAGAAAGGGTGGAGAAATAGAGAGAGAGAGAGGGGAGGAGAAGGTGGGGGAAAATGGGTTGAGGCCCGTGATGCATGGTGTGGGCCAAGAAGCTGCCAGCGTCCCAGCCGCTCCATGTCTGGCCTGGCACAGCATTAAGCGGGCTGTTTTGGGGCCTGTCAAAAGCTCATCACGGCAAGGAAGCCGTCTCTGTGGGGATGCTGCGGGGGTGCCAGGGCACGGCAGGGGGGAGAAACCAGAGACCCTGCCCAGCAGCTCGGCCATAATGAGGAGCAAAATTCTTATTCTTGTATCCTCATTAATGTTACAACAACAATGATCTTTTGTCCAACTTTTTCTTCTCTTTTCAAGCATTTTTTTGCATGCTTCATATTTCCCTCATGTGCTCCGCTCATCTTGCATTTGAGGAAACTTGAGTTCTCCATCACCAAGCTTCCACTGTGCATAGGTATCTCCTTAATTTAATCAAGACATACAACATGATTCATGACTGAGTGATTTCTTTATGTCGTAAAACAAATTTCCAATCTGAGGAGAAAACACATGATTAGGATCGCTGCTCTGGGCAGTGTCACTTATAACAATCAAGCCGTATACCAGTGTGTTAAGGTATAATTTGTTGGCTTGTCTTCTTTGTGATGTCAGGCTAAAGCAGTCCAGAAACAAGGGTGGACCAAAACAACATCAGATTATTATTCAAAACTACTTGAGTGAAATCATGCAGCTTGATTCGAGGAGTAAAAAAACAAGGAAAAAGTGTAAATTTGGCTCATTGCAGCGAAAGAAAGTGATTGAATTTCACTCAAGGTATCATGAAACCCTTCAAGACATCAGCAAAGCCAGATCGTTATTTTATAACGCAGGCGTGAAATGGTTATAGATTCTGGAAATGTCTCATAGCTGAAGCACATTTTTATTTCCCATGACAGGCAGAGGCTCACAGCTCTGCCGGGTTGGCGTAGTGTAGTTTCATTTGTTTGTAAAATTATGCTCACAAAGTCTGCATTGGATGGTTAAATTTGGCACTGAATACTGAGAGTTACAACAATAGTAAAACACTCAGTAAAAGAAAAAAAGAAAAAAAAAAAAAGAAACAGAAATCCTCTTCAGTCCAACAATTATGGGGCCTCTATATGGAGCATTTGGCTGGTTTATATGCTGTAATGTTGTGACCATTCCAAGCCCCGAGGCCAGGTGTTTTTGATTGCTGTGCAGCGCGTTGGAGCACACACTCCACATTACGGCTCTGGCCCCACGAAGGTTGGATGTAAGTATGATGAACCAGAGGAGAGTGAGTTTGAATGGAGGCCCAGACTGTTTTCCTTATTTGTTTATTAATGTTTTGTTTGCGCTGAGAGGAGCTGACAGACGGACAGGCAGCTACACCCTCTTATTAGACGACTTCCTGTGCCGAGTAAATACATTCCAGCTGAGATGTAACGTTTCTGTGCGCAACGTGTTTTGGATAAACACCTACAGACGGGGACAACTTTAGATTTCGCTGCTGGAGGAGGCCAACTCTGGATGGCCAGAACTAGAAGCGTAGAACACAAGCGAACAGACACAAGAATGACATTTTATTTAATTAAAAACAGCCTGAACTTTCAACGTAATGTCTACTTCACAATATCAAGGTGTGTGAGTATCTGTATAGTTCTTTTCCTGTAAATATATACGTAGCTGCATCAGGTGTGCTTACAGTGTCAGTTGAAAAAAAAAAAAAAACAGAAGAAGTGTCGCCCTCTGCTGATAGCTTTTGTATTTAACTAAGAAGTGTGTGGGGTTTTTTATGTTCCTCCCAAACACAAAAGTTAAATTTCAGTGTTTCTCTGTGGTTGTTTACGCTTCCTCTCACAGTAACAACGTCCCTGTTTCCATATTGGTCTAAAAAGCCTATCTGTGGATGTGTCGTTTTAACTCCTGCAGTCCCAAAACATGCATTTTACAACCCTTGAGATTCTCTATCTGTATTTGAAATTAATTCTTCATGTCCTGCTTCTTGGTGGATGATGCAGGGAAAGTTTTGTAATTTGTCAACATCCCCAGCTTGTAGTTTGTTTTATAGCATTACTTCAAGTGCAAAAGAAAGGGTTAGGGTTTCTACATTCACAATGAAAGGCAATGGAACTGAAGCAGATATTTTCTTTGAAAGCCACTGAAATCATCCTTGCGCCTGCAAAGTTTAGCAAGGTCAGAGAAAAGCGCCTCCATGCAACCAATAGTATAAAAGCAGTTCACCTTAAAAATTGTCCCACTAAGTCTTTAAACAAATATTTAAATTCCAAACAACCCATTTCACTTAACATTTCCTTTAACAAACCTGCTGTAATGTGAATGTTAAGTGTGATTTCTGCAGCTGCTTAACTGAATTTATAAAGGCTGTTATCCCTTCTTATCTGTCGGCATAAAACATAACAACATGACAAAGTGGCCCATGACCAATGAGGAATGTATCACACTCTGACAAACATTTACAGGCTGCATATGGTCCTGGTTGGCTTGTGTATACATCCCTGTCTCGGGCCCTACAGGTGCCACTGCGCCGCCTAATAAAAAGCAGAGTGTAGAGGAGTCGTGGAAGCAGACAGAGGAGAGAACAAGGCTGCAGTGCCGTCACATGTTTTACATGCCTCGCCAGCAGGTGAGGGCTGTCAGACTGTTGCATTAACATGCATGAATTTATTGAAATCCTCCCACAGGTTTGGGAGATAAAGTTGGAAAAAAAATATTAAAATCAAAACATCTGTTGAGACCCTTTTGGAATTCCTGAAGCTGACGTATCCTTAAAAAAAAACAAAAAAAAAAAAAAGAGCATCCTAAACTGGATCTACTTCCTTAAAAAATATATTAAAATAATGAACAACTCAAAAAGATAGAGAGATATGCAAAGCTAGATTTTTCTCTCCACATATGACGTTTGGACTTCTGAGTGGTGTAGAGTTCAGCTCTGTCCTCTCATAGTGAGAACCTTTTCGGGATGGGCCAGAGGACCCTTTCTGTCTTGACTCTGCATGTTTTCCCTGCATGTGTAATATCCTCTCACTGTCCTAAAACCTGTCCTTGAGGCTGACTTGTGTGTCTAAGTCATCCGTGGACGTGAATGTGAGTGACTGTGACTGTCTGTCTCTGTGCTTGACCTGCGATGGAGTGCCACTGCATTTAAGGTTCACACTGGAATGACCTGCTACAAGTTGCACCTTTACATGTAGCGGTACAGAATGGATGGATGGGTCTTGACGCTGACGTGCCATACAGAGAGAAGAACCCAGTTTGATGAAAGACCAGGGCTGTGTGGATTCATGATGGCTGCTCGTGCTTCATCCATACACATACATGTTGACAGTCCAGATCTAGTAAACTAATCTAGATTGACTTTGTGAATGTGTATTTGTTCGTCTCTCTAAATTAACATTGTGATAGACTGGTGACCTCTCTGATGTGTACTCTGTCTTACTTCTCATTTTCACGAATTGTGGATGATGCCTCATCACAGCCACTCAGCATTTTGCGTAATCTATACTGATTCTAGACAGTGCTCGTGTTTTCACCAGAAACGCCGCAGCATGTGTCAGACATGGGCAATTCTCAGCAAGTGTATTTTTGATGGACGACGCTTTAGGCTGAGCATAAGCGATTGAGTCAAACAGGAAGTGCTTAAGCAATTGCTGCACTGAAACTTGTGATTTTAAAAAGTAAACATTTTTCACAAATGACAGATTAGATTTCACTTCCCTAATTCAACATTAAGCCATACCGAGTGGCAACAGGTCAGAAGGAGGTCAGAAATCCCCTATACCATGGGAGATGAGTGGTAAAATTGACAAGTCATCCAATTTTACAGATGTGTTGCCCCTGTGACTCGGAAACCAAGGGACAGAAAACTTTAGCATGCCTTCAGCTTAGCTGTAGGATTTATTTGATGAGAAAATTAAACAAATGACTTTCTGGTGTGACAGAGTGCATCAGGTTATTGACAGGATGTCAGTAATACAATAATTCATGTGATTACTTCTTCATTTTGACTTGTTTTCCCAACATTACAAGGATGTCCTAAACCCATTTGACCATGATCATGAATTTCATTTGGTCCTGTAATTTGGCATTTCTACATTGTTTTTCTCGTTTGTAAAAGAATAAATACAAAACTCATTAAAAAAGATTAAACAACTTGAAACAAACTGTTAATAAGATATTCCTTAACATCCACAATGTTTGTCTCTAATGATATTTTAAACATACACAAGAAAAATTGTGACGCTATTAGCATTTCTTTTGCCTAAATGTCAGTTAGCTTCAGGTCAGTTAGTGGCATGATTGATATCTGTAATGTTTATGTAGAAAGGAACCACACAAATACTCAGTTATGTGTGTCAAAGATTATCAACAGTGTCCAATTCGCTGGAGCACACGCATGTGTTTTGGAAAAGCGTTAACTTACCTTAATGTAGAAAAAACTCTAGTAAACTTCCGCTAAACTGCAGGATTTACTATTGCATCTGCCTCAAATGTGGTTTTAAGTTCCTCCATGGTGCTGTGTGCCACCTAGTGACCTAATAATGTATTGCGCTTACTCTGTGATCAATACATGATCAAACTGGCAAAGCAATCACTGTTTGATCCTATTATCCAAGTGAATTCAGATTTGGTGCATGAGTGTTTAAGATCTCTACATTTTCAATCATTTTCTTCCTGGAAAACCTGATGTATACATTGGGGGGAGGGTTAAACATTTTTTTTAGATAACCCGTGAGCAAAATATTTCAATAAATGCAAATATAACATAGATCAGAAATGAAAATACATATGTATTCCCTTTCAGTATTCAGCAATGTGATTATTGATATTTTTTTTTTTTTCCAGGCTTCACAGGTTTAAGACACTATGACCTTTGAACCATGTTTGTTGAACAAAATCTCCACCATATTATTTAAATTCCTGCATTTACATTTATAACACTTTACATATTATTCTTGCAGAAATCTTTTTATACTAACAGCTAGTGAAAAATTATTTCATGAATGACAAACTCAGGTATGCAAATATCTGTGTTATCAAAAAACAAATGATAAAAACAAACAAAAACCCTAATATCTATAAGTTTGGTTAAACTGGATGTTGCGGGCACACCCAATGTACTGAAGCGTTGTACAGCTGTACCAAATAAAGTGGCCTTTGAGTGTGATCACACAAAACAAGGGTTTGTTTAGCATGTTGGCTGATATTTAATAGTTAGTTGTGTTTTTCTTAGTCCTATGCAGAGGCCTTTCAAATGATAGCCATAAATACCAGGCCATGGCAAACTGTGTTTAGTAAGTCTGTTAAATGGTAATTGTCAAGGATTTATTCTTTGTGTGTAATCTTACAACAGGTGTTCTGTTGTTTGAGCAATTTTAGTTGTCTGTGCAGATCCAAAAGTGAGGGCCTGTTGGGTCTGACACATGCTGGGAAGGAGCAGTGAATGAAACATGACTCACCTGTGTAATCACCTTTGTAATTTTGATGCCACCACTTCAAAGTTGAGTGTCTTTCTGATGTGGTTCTGCCTTTTTTTTCGCCCCCTTGATCCTATGTTCTCTTTTACCTCACACACAGAGCAGTTAGTAAAAAAATAAAGGATCAGCAAATAATTTATCCAAACTGATTAACATTCTGTGTCAGACAATAAAGCGATGCAGCTTGAAACCTGAATCTTCATATAAATCTACAAGATATGAGAGGGAGCAAGTTTGAAACAAGATCCTGTGGAGACTCTCCTCCAAAGAACAATGGCATTTATATTAAATACAGAGACCCAATAAATATAGGAAATCTGGTTATCAAGTAACATCCATATTAACCACACGATTGATCCGATTGTCACGGTCATTTCAACCTGATTTTTATTTCAGATTTTTATGATCAAACCTGACAGACAACAAGGCGCTGTCACATAGTTTAGTGACTTGCTGTCATGTTTAAACATATATAGCAGAGTTAGGTTTTCTGACTAGGTTTGTATTGAACATTGCTTGAGATGATTTTTGTGACGTGTTAATTTTCATAATCAATAAACACAGGACATGATAGAAGTTTGTCCTTTGTGTCAATAAATGGTATTGGTATTCACACAAGGTTTGCCTTGATGTTGAAAGTGGCTTGGGAAATTTGTCTCATTTATTGGACGGATGCAAAACATCAGTAGTAACCCTTGAAGTCGGGGGTGTTTCAGCATTTCAGCTCTAGACACCCTCCATGAAAGGTGGCCAGCTACAGGGGATCAAGCCTGGACTTGTGTCCGATGCCCAATCATGAGAATTACCTAGTTTTTAAGTGGTGCAACCCACGGGACTATGCACAACAGGGGGCGTCCTCTTCCCTGAGTCATGCTTAAGGGTGACCACATACCTTGACCTGGTTCTCGAGTGGAGGGTGGGGTTGGAGGGACTAGTGAGCATGCCATGTTGTTGAACTTTGAGCTCAGGCATGGTCCTTCTGCTTATTCCATAACCACTGGCTGCTTCTTTCATCTGCTTCAGTGACTGATCAAATTGACTGTCGTAGTACCTGTCACAGATTCCAAGATCTTTCAGCAGCTTGATGGTGGAACAAAACCACAAAACCTCTGCATCCCACTTCAAACGGATAGATTGTAGCATTCCTTCCTCTTTGTTGAGTTTCAGCGGTCACTTCTGTACACTGTTTTGTTATCTGCACTAGCTTCTCTATCTTTGCCGAGTGGGGGGGTGCTAGCAATACCGCCTCACGTTGTGATCTTACAACAGGTGTTGTGTTTGAGGGTCGCTGGAGATGGACAGAGAGCACAGGCTGAGTCTTCGCCATACTATTGGTAGAGGTTTATTGGACCACCATTTTCCTCCTCTGATGTTGAGGCTCCACGCCAGGTTGGTTTATATGCTTTAAGACCAAAGTCTCCTCGTCCCCAATGGACATGCCCCACAATGTCATTGTGCCACAGTTCTGACGGAGCCTGCTGGACTGCCTGGGATGGAGCCCATCCATTTATTTCAATTCAGTTCGTAGTGGAAGCACATCATTGCTGATGATCTGGTCTCTGGAGTCTTATACAGCCATCTGGAGTCTCACCGTGGAACACTTGAACTCTTCGGTGAGACTCATGAGAGACAACTCAAGAACCTATTGTCATAGAGACTGATGTTGGACAGAATGGGACCCCGAGTGATTTCTTCACAGAAGAATTCATGGTTCACTCCATTTTCTCCACAGTTGTTCACACAACTGTGTGGGACACAACACACAGGGACCTCGTAGATTATGAGTGGCCACATTACCCCAGAGAAAAGTCCATATTGCAGACATCATAGCTTGAGTTTCCCTGGAAGAAGGGTCCTATTGATGATCTCCCGTCATTTGATGATGTTCTGCCTGAATTGCTCTACTTGCTCATTCTCCCTGAAGCTGGCACTATACCATCTGCCCAGGTTCTTGACAGGTTGCTCAGACACCATCAAAACTGGGCTGCCACCAATGGAGAACATCATGCTTTTTATCTCTCCCTTTTACTATTGATACTTTCCTAGGCTTGTTCAGGCCTGATCGTCATGTGAGCCCACTTGATGTTTTCCTGCAGTTTAGAGAGTAACCACCTGGTACTCGATGCAGTTGTGGTCAGATTAGTCATGTCATCCATGTATGCTCAGATGGGAGGAAGGGGAATCCTACTCTTAGTTTGGTCAACCCCCTCCACCCATCTTGAGGTCCTAATGATGACCTCCATGGCCATTGTAAAAAGATTTTCTCTTCAATATTGAGATGGCAGACTGGTTGGAACTGGCTGATATTTGTTGTGTCCTTCTCCTTGAGAATTAAAAGCAGTCCAGCACTTTGCCAGATCTTAGGTATCATCCCCTTTTCTTTTGGGTCTCTAAAGGTAGCGTAGAAAATCTGGTGCATTCTTACAGAGCTTAAACAGTGTTCTGTTTGACCCAGGGGCTGATGCAGTTCTTGTGTGCTATACAGTATGTTCTGTTTCCTTGCATTTTGGAGGGCCAGTCTCCATGCTGAATTCAGGAGGTTGAGTCGGGATGTCATGTGGGACAACCGGTTCTTCCAGTGGCGGACCCTGCATTTCACATTAAGGCCTTCAGAACAGATCCGCCTGAACCAATCCACCTCTCAATAACTATTTTGTCTACAAAGAAAAATCTTATTATGCAGATATGCATATAAAGAGTTGTTGCACAGCAGATAGATACTTGTGCAGCCAGAATAAATGCCTTTGCTGAAGTGCACAATTCTCCTACTACATCTGTGCACATACAATGAGCATCAACAACTTAATAAAACAGCAATATTATTTAGGAAAAGAGGAACATTTTACTCACCAAAATCCCGATTATTTGAAAACAAAATACATCCTCCTTTCCTTCCTCAAAAAGAGTTCAACTGCTCTGTCATATAGATTATCCGTGCGTTTCAGTTCCATAAAGCCAGGGCTGAAAGTCCAGCTTGCCCTGTGGTATTTCTGGCGTAAGTTTTATTTCTCTTCAGGTCTTCTTCTTCTTCTTCTTCTTCTTTGGAATAATTGAGGTAGGCGACCAACAACTTAGGTGCATACCGCCCCCTACTGTATCTCTTGGTGAATGTAAATCAGAGGGCCTGGATATGCTGTTGTTAGAAGCTAGAAGGCGCTGAGTCGCCAACTCGAAATCTGATTGGTTGAAGCAACTGTGTGATTGGTTGAAGCAACTGTCTGATTGGTTGAAGCAGTTGTCTATTTGACGATTCACTTTACTTCACTGCGCCATCAGGAACGGATAGCGAAGGCCTCGGGCAGATTTCTTTGACCCGAGCAACAGATGATGCCTGAAATCTGATTGGTTAAATGATTTAATATGAAAAAAACATGTCTGGAAGCAGCGCAACCACGGGAAAACTATGAAAGGAACTGGAACATACCGTTTGGAATCAATTATTAATTATTTATGGACAAAATATAATTTACATCAGTCTGTAATTCAGATAATTTTTAGGCCAGCAGAGAAGGCTTTGCAGGCCCTGACGGCCCACCACTGGGTTCTTCATGCCCTTTCTCATCTTGGTAGACCTTTTCAAGATGGCCTTTAAGGTCCTGCTTTGGAAATTTGGGGTTCCATTTTTTCCTTTGCAAGCAGATCTTTAATGAACTTTAAGGGTTTTGCATAAAACTGTGGTCTTGTTCGATCCTTCTTCTTGTAAAGTTTCGTCAAGTTCTCTGCTCTTCTCAAGGTTGCCAACTGGCATTTGGTGTCCACCTCGTCTTCATCACAGATGTTTTTCCACTGCTTTCTCTGCCACCTTCTTTCTCTGACCAGTCTTTCAGTACTGGATTTGGTTGGTACTGATGTTGCTTTGCCCCTTGTTATATTGACTCCAAAGCACCCTTCTTCTTTACTGATAGATTATGTACCCCATTCATTAAGTTGAACACAAGTGTACCACTTTTACCATCCAGTCCATGTTTTTCAAAAGTCTATTAATATGTAAGGTGTACTAGTTAAACTGAATACAGCACAGAATGCTAAGTTACTTTCTTGAATTGGGCAAAATCCCCAAGACACTGTCTTATGTAAAACTCACCTGCGCTCACAAACAGGGGGCTCAGAGGTTGGAGCTGCATTGTGTCTAATCTGTCCACAAAATATTTGCTGAATTGTTATGTTCGATAGGCTGCTGTTTTATTGTTTAGGTTAATGGTAAAATATTTTCTTTAAGTTTTGTTAAAAACAGAAAAGTTATTTCACTAACAAATAAGAAAAGAGATGTTATCTTTGTGTATTTTGATTTCCCTTATAAGGAGGAGGCATTATTTCCATTATTTCATTGCAGAGATATTTTCGAACCATTGTTGGTTGAAGAGATATAATTTTAATAAAACCTGTTGAATTACCTCTGAAAAGCTGAAATCGAGGGATGGTATCTTGTTTCACTTATTAATTTACTGGCACTTTCTTTAAATATTTTATAAATATAAGGGGTATTTGGGTAATTTTTGAGTATCCCTTGAGCATTGTGTGGTTGGGCCAAGTATCCTCTTGTGTTACGATCAACTATAAATGGAGAGAAGGAGGTCAAAGATTAAGATCAAAGACAGCTAAACAGCAGTAATCAACACATACTGTACATACATACATACACACATACATACATACATACATACATACATACATACATACATACATACATACATACATACATACATACATACATATATTATCATGTGATTCATATTTGGTCAGGGACAGCCTAATGGCCTCTTGTGTCCTGTGGTGGGTTCTACAATGCCAGGAATTGACCTGAAGATACTAATGTGTGCTTTCTGAAGTTTTAGAGGTGATTATCCTCCATTTCAGTCAGTGACCTTTTCACATGTAAAGTTGCATCAGTGTTTATATACACCATGTTCAAAATGGGTCTGATGCTGTTTAGCTTCAAGGTTTTCAATATTAAATAAAAATGCACTACATTAAATAAGAAGGTGGGCATTGTGTGCCTGAATAAAAACAAACACTCTGTCCAGAAGGCACCCATTGTGAGCAGTGTTTACCGAAGGAAACCTCAGACTGTGCTGATTTAATCCCTGTGAGTATCCAGTTTCTCTTTGGCCTTGCAGGAGTGTGCTCATCATTACTCAGCAACTTCACATGATACCCCACAATGGTTTTGGACTCACAGTACAAGGTAATCGTAATTATAACTTGGTTGCCCAAGTGTGATAAAACCAGGGCAGGCTCTTTATACACTCGTTTTACGTCAAACTTGCATGTCAAGTGAGGCTGGTACGTGCTTGGAACAGCTCTGCTCCACATACAAGTGGTCCAACAAGCTGCACTCAGCAGTCTGATCTGCACAGTCTCATTTCACTGGCACACTGAACTCCCTCAACAAGTTATGTTTCATTCCCACTTTGGTGTCATTGAGGTTTTCAAGAAAATAGTCCTTCAGTTGTCTCTGATTAAGAGTCGTATAACTTTCTCATAGTGCTCTTGTGAAACTTTGTGGTGTAATCCAGATTTAAAAGTTGTGAAGGGTGAGTGGTAATAAATTTTATAGTTCTCAGTTTTGCAGATAATGATGTTTTCTATATGTGGAGATAGACGTCATCGTCTTCATCATTATTCGGTGAACAATTTCACTTGCCGAACACAGGTGTAGTTAATAACATTAACGATGGCTTTGTTACATTCAGCTGCTTCGGGTGCCAA
This sequence comes from Salarias fasciatus, assembly GCF_902148845.1. Lineage (NCBI taxonomy): Eukaryota > Metazoa > Chordata > Actinopteri > Blenniiformes > Blenniidae > Salarias > Salarias fasciatus. The sequence continues at coordinate 21,422,892 of NC_043745.1, forward strand.
GTCCAGAGCTCCACTCTTGTGAATGTTGGCTCACTGTCATGGCTTACTGGGCCACCTAAATGGACCAGAGCCATCAGTAACATTATTAGTTACACCTGACAAGTCTAACTGACTGCTGTGATAAATGTCTACATCAGCAGCTGTGATCATTTCCCAGTTTGAGCTACATGTTCACTCGTCTGGGCACAAATCTAATTTATGAATCGACTTGCGAACAACTTGCATGCGACTTATTCCACTACTTATGACATTTTAAAGCAATTCATGGAAATCTGAATGGATTTAGTCCTATTATTTCCACGAGCAGCACACACAATCCACCAAAAGCAGCTGTAATCAATATTTTTTTATTAGCCTTGGACCATGAGCCAGTTTTAAGTCCAACTTTTCAGCAGCAGCACATGGCTATATTTAATAACTAAAAGCTGACAGTTTAGATGCATCCAGGAACTTGAGAAATGCGTATTTCACATCAAAGTTGGTGAAGAGCAAAAAAGAGCCAAAAGATGAGAACATCCTGAAGAAACTTCTTTCAAAGCGCTTCACACTGCCATTCATATTATGTTATCTTGTCCAAGACAAGTTAACTGAGCCAGCAATCGAATCACTATCGACAGAGCTGGAGGCCAGAGATACTGGGTGCATCGGACCATGACGACCACCAGAGGACCCCCAAGAGCATTACATTTTAAGATTTTTTTTAATTAAATAAAAATGTAAGCATGCTGAGAAAAGAAGAAAGCATAATACTCCAAACTGAAGTTCATTTTTATTTCACGAAGGTGCTTATCAGTACTAGTCTACTTGCCGACCGACTCCTGTCAGTCTGCAATGGGATTGTTTTGGGCAGACACACATGTGTGATCGCACTGCAATGCCCCAAGTTCAATCTGGACTTTTGTAAGTTTTGGTTGTTTGTGGATGAGACTTTGAGACTGCAATGTCCCAGAACAGGATTTATGCCTCTGAGACAGAGAAGAGGATAAACAGCAGATGCTGCAGGTCTGGTGTCATTTTGTAAATTTTCGTAAACAAGTTCAGTACGCCTATGCCGTTGTCTTTAACTACAGAAGTATGAGATAGATAATAAATTAATACAGCTAATAATAGTGATAATGAGAGCAACCTTTGTATTTAACCCTCCAGCATGGTTGATGGTCAAGCTCAGATGAGATTTAGGTGGAATTAGGGGGGCCCCAAACCAAAATATGCATAGGGCCTCTCAGAGGCTTGGGCTGGCACTGCTGGTGGCCGATCCACTCTCTCTCTCTCTCCAGAAACAGAGAAAATATTGTACAAAACATCTTCAGTGTCTCTTGGATGTTCAGACGCCACCAGCAGAAAATCAATTTAAATCAATTTCTGATCAGGCAGTAACGACACTCCGCTGAAGGTTTTGGCTACTTCCAAGTGGAAAAATCAAACATTCACATAAACTTAGATCTCATAATATCAATGAAGGGGATCAACAGGGCAGCACATGAAGCATTTAAGACTGGCTATAAACAAGCTAGATTATCCACAAATTGATTCATTCATCCATTTCCTTTACTACTTTATTCAATCACAGTTGTGGAGTGCTGGAACGAGTCCCAGCTGACAGGCGTCTGTACACACTAGATGGATCACCAGCCCATCACAAGACAAACAGAAAGATGCACACCTGTGGCCTGTTTGCAATTTCAAGTGATTTCTACAAAAAGGAGTGGAGTTACTTCACAGCAAAAAACAAAGGGCTATTTTCTTGTACAACTCCAAAACTATTTTTGACTGCCTTGCTCAACTCGGCCTGTCATAATGTCAGTTGTGACAGTTAAAATGAACTAACTGAGTCACTCTTAAGGTTGGGCTCAAGTTACAATAAGTCGTCAGGGGAAGATACTCTATTATCGAAAATAAGAACTAAAACTACTAATAAGAGATAGCCTGTCAGCAGGCGCTATGAAGGTGAGTAGATGTTTAAGTTAAACACATATTCTCAGGTTAACATGGGTTTACTTTACTGCTTTAGATGAACACATGTCTCCTTTTGTCAGAAGTTCCATCGTTTCATGTTTCGTCTATGGCATCCGAATCAGAACTACTTCAGTGAACTGATCAGCCTTTATTGATGCTAATGCTAAAGGCTGAATGAGCCTGTTAAAAGACACAGCAACACTGCAGCTCTTAGGAAGTTTTGCCCTCCAGTGACCAGTCTGCCGACACTTCTACGCTTACAATATTGATACACAAGCAGTATGTTATGAATCTGTTAGTCAACACACTGTTGATTTAATTTGCCGGTTTTGACATGAGCTCAGTATTTCATGATTATTTATGATATGATATATCAGAAATTTCAAACAGTGGTATTCACTGCTTATCACAACCACATGTGCTACTTGCTGTGTTGTTGTTCATTTTTAGATCACACATTCTATAACTTCCAGAACAGAAGACAGCCTTTAAACATTTACTTCAAGTTGTGTGTTTTTTTTGTTTTGTTTTTTTTTTTGCTGAAGAAAAGTATTCAAAGAAAAGATTACTTTTTAATGTTACATTTCTTGGAATTTGCCTGATGATGATTTCACAAAGAAAAGACTTTAGTATTCCATTGTCTCTCCTGAAAACTGCAGGTATATTCCAAATCTCATGAAGAACATATACATCTATAATCCAAAATAAAACCGCGATGACAAAAAACATACTGTACCACATACAGGAAACCTTTTTCATTCATTAATTCAGGCTGCATACGTCAGAGAAGCGCTGGCCGAGCTCCCCGTACTGCTAACTCAACTCTCTGGAGGCTGGCCTGTGGTCTAACCCAGCACTGGTACAACAAGCCTATTGCACTAAACAGAAAACAAATAGCTATGAATGTCCTGGCAAAAGGAGAGAAGCAGCTGTGCCTGCATCTGTGGCCCAAAGTCCTTTGAGAGTATTCTTTAATCCTGACACCTGCAAGCCATTTTATCATGATTTACAGTCGGGGAAAAGCAGGCTGGGGGCAGGGAGGCCACCAGAGGAACTGTTTTCACAACAAATGATGAGGAACACACTGTTGTTTGGGCCAGACATTTGTAGTTTGTTGTTCACGAACATATGGAGCTTAATCCGACAATGAAAGCTTTGACAGAAAATAGGCCTCACAGGAGCCCCTATGGAGACCTATTTATACTCATGTATGTATTTACAGACTGGTGTTTGAGAGGGGCTGGAGACAGGAGAGCAGAGCAGAGGGCCAGATAAATATGCTGGAGGTTTTGGGACAGGATATGGCGTACACTTGAATGATCATCAGCTGGATCTCTGCAGACCAGAGCAGCACAGTTTAGGAGCTGAAAGACGTCCAGCTGCTCGATCCTAATACATCGATATGACGCCGTTGGCTACGTCTGTTCAATTCCTCTAACATTAGTACTCGTGTGTGAATTTCTTCCATGCTTGATTAGTTAAAATATTCTGAGTATGCTGTGCTTCGTGAATTTTTTCTGAGTGCTCCAGTTTCCTCTGATAGTGGAAAAATGTTGAAGTGTTCAGAGTCAACTGGCAACTGAAGAAAGGCTTGAATTTGAGTGTTTAGAGTTCTCTTGTTCTCTTTGTTTGCTCTGTGATGGACTGGCAGCCCAGGTTCTATCCTGTCTTCTGCCCAACGTCGGCTGGGATGGGCTCCAGGTCTTCATGACCCTCACTTGTATAAAACGTAAAAGAAGATAGATTAATGATTCTCCGTAAGACTGCGAACACTCAAAGACTACATTCCAGCTCATAAAATACATGTTGACATTATTGATAAGTTGCTATTTATGGCTCGGTGAAGTCTTTAAAGTGCTTTTTCTTTTTTTTTTTGCAAACCAATGTTCTCTTTTACAGATGTAGTCTGTAAGAAGTTAACTCCAAGGCAAAAAGCAAAACAAAGAAAAAAAATAAGGATCTGTGCTCGGAGCCTTTCTCTGCAGTGTGTGTGCCCTTTAATCCCCAACTGTTGCCCTGACTCCTCGAAGTCTGCTCAGAAGAACACCTCATGTGCAGAATCTTTTCTTTACCACTCAGCTTTTTTCAGACCAGAGAGGTGTGGAGGAAGTAATGGGCTGAAACTGAGATGCTTTGGTTCCACTGGTATCACCATCTGTTTAACGCACAGCTCCTCCAGACCTGTCTGCTCTAAAAGCAAAAAAGAAAAAGAAGAAAAAAAAAAAAAGAACACTGCCTGCTCTAAAAACATATCTCTTATTTTTACAAATCACACCCCACAGCTTTCATCAAGAACTTTTGACAAGCCGAATTCTTCAGCTGGAAGCACCACAAATTATATTCAAATGACCTCCACTGGTTGGCAGATGACTTTTTGAAATAAAACATCATGTGTTTGTCAATTATTATTTTCCTTATATTTGGAGTAAATGCTGTAAGTAATTGGAGGTTGAAGCTCAGTTGATGTTACAGTGAATTGGGATTTTTGTCTTTCTTGTCTGGCATTGAAACTGCGCTGTTTGGTCGCTGGTCCTCCACCATATCTTTACACATTATTCTCATTTTGCATTAAAAAGATGCACCAGTGTCACTACAGTGGGACTAACTCAAACATATATGTCAAAAAAAAAAAGAATTAATATAAACCAAACAAATGTTTATATCTTACACACTCAGAAGTGATAATGCTTGGTTTTGTAGAGACCAATTCCCACACAATTGTATTGTTCTAGTTTTAAATTGTTCTAGTTTTTTGTATGTTTCCATGAGTTTTGTGGATATCTGTAACTCTCTTGTTTTGTTAGATTTCATTAATATTGATTAATAAAATATTTTGTTTTCATGAAAGGTGTGGTGTTCTCTTCAAGTGCCTGTCTTCAAATAGGTGTTTGGGGACTGAATGAAGCTGCCAGAGACAAGTAAACATTGTATACACTAAAGTCCTCCACGGAGCTGAAGTAACTCATTTGCGGTGGAGAGGTCTGCTGTGAGGAAAACAACACAACAATCACAATAGTGTTCTGAGGCCTGAGTTACCAAGTGAGATTAAAATGCCCAAGACATCTGTCTGTTATCTGGATTGATAAACCCAAACATTCTATGTCGTGATATGCTTAGCCCGCCTACGGGCTTCGCTATTGGTACTCCTCCGGCGCTAGCCAATTCACTGAGACAAAAAACTGAAACCTGCACACCAATCCTAGCCGTGTGTTGGCACAGCACCACACCCCTCCCAGAGGGTATATTACCAACAGTCCGACGGCGAGACCTCCCTTCTTCTGACTCAGCCCTTGAGACTTAAGAAGCCTTCAAGACCTTCGTGATCAAGACCTTCAAGATCAAGATAGAAAGCCGGCCAGCGATGGATCGCCATCGGGCGTGGGGCCTTTCACCCGCCGCTCTTGCGGCACCGCTATACAAGAACACGATCACCACGAGCGCTGCTTCATCTGCCTCGGCTGGCAGCATCACCGTCTTCCTGCCCTGCCTGCCTCGCCCTGCCGCTAGAGGAATCACAGCGGCGAGCGGCCTTCATGGACGCCACATCCCCAGCTTCCAGGAATGACGCCGCCGCCGAAGATGTTCCTGCCCCTGCTCCGTACGACTGGGCCGAGGCCGGAAGCATCAGCAGCAGCATCTCAGTGTCGGAGAGGTCGACTCAGCAGGACTCCCTGCCCGTAGGCGGCACGCATACACTCGTAGACCTGGAGTCACGTTTAGTAACTACTAATTCACAATTCTTGATAACGGATTCTACGAAGCTGGTTATCAACTTGGTTGTTCATCACAGGCTTTTTCATTTTTAACCAGTGCACATTCACATAAAAGAGGTTCAGTAACCCTGAGGAGCAGCTTACTTCACCATGGAGGAGCAGACAGTTATTCCTCAGAAATGTGAATAATTCAAACCTTACCCAGGAAAAAGCAACACTGTTGCCCCAGCAAAGGCCAGGAAGAGATATCTGGCAGAGAAGTTCTGACTCTGTTAAAATGTATCTTTGTAAGATTATACAATACAAATAGATGTCATTCCTAAATGGACAACACTGATAACTCAATTTCTCTGTATTACAGCACAGACGTTTCAGGTAGAGCTTCCTCAGTGCTCTTCCTTTACTTCATATTTTCCAGCTCCCGGTGTGAACGTGTTCTGAGTAGGAATATCAATTCCTCACCGTGACAGCAGGAGTAGTTGTGCATTCCATAAATTCATGTGTCTGCAGTTTTGCCATGTGTGATCATTATTGCTATTATTAATCTCCTTGGGAACAAGTCAAGAAGAAGTATATTAACATACTTCAAAGCTTTATTCTATTACGTCAAAATGATTGTATCTCTTCCTAAAAACTCTCTCTCCTCAGCAGTCCTCACACCATCCATTCATTAATGTCACCAGGATCTTCAGAGGATGGGCAGAACCCATCAGGAGGTGAGGCTTTTGACACAGTGATCTCTTATCCAGGACGCAACCTGCTCAACAGTAGGTTAACCGTTCAGTGTCAGTTACCATGGTGATTTACACTCGTATCAATAGAACCAGTGTCGTAGGATGGAAAACCCAAGGTTAATCCTGGGACTGACCACTGACCACCCCTGACCACTCGATCATCCATCAGAAGCTTGAGCATCCCAACATTTCTGATGAAAGGATGGAGCTTCCATGGTGAGATCTGACTGTTGTTGTTGCTGTTGCTGTTGTTGCTGTTGTTGTTGTTGTTTTGTACCACTTAAGTTGCTCTGGTTCAGCTTGCTGGCTGCACTGATCCAAGGGAATAATCGAATCAAACTGACTTGTTCAATCTATCGCTGTTTTCAGATGAAAATAAAGATGTCGTGGG